>NC_059224.1:6260434-6485434 GCF_020615455.1 Coregonus clupeaformis | reverse complement strand
CTGGGTGTATTGATACACCACCCAAAGTGTAATTAATAACTTCACCATGCTCAAAGGGATATTCAATGTCTGGTTTTTGTATTTATACCCATCTACCAATAGGTGCCCTTCTTTGCAGCTTTTCATTTTTAAATCATTTGTAAAAATGTCTAAAAACATAATTCCACTTTTACATTATTGGGTATTGTGTGTAGGCCAGTGACACCACATTTCAATTTAATCAATTTTATATTCAGGCTGTAACACAACATAATGTGGAAAAAGTCAAGGGGTGTGAATACTTTCTGAAGTCACTATATAGGGCTGTTTTGGGGACATGAATACACATCAGTGTGGCTTCTGTGACTGGCTGTTGAAAGGGCTGTCCTCAGTCCCTCAGGTAGGGTGACACGGATGCCACAGCAAAGACACCTCAACTCCACCGTCTGAATCCGACTCAAAGAGCCTGGAGTCTAGCGTAGACATGTTTTTATGCAAAATCAAAGTAAACTTATTTTTTAAATGTCCGTCACATTTAAGGAAGAAGGTGTGTTGGGGAGAATGTGTTTTCTCATGTCCGCTGTCAAACGGGGCTCGCAGAGTGTAAGTTGTTTATGATGCGTTTTTCATCAATTAGTGAAGCCGTTTGGAAGACAGACTAAACAGAAGTTTGTCAAAATTGGGGTATTGAGAAAAGAGAACAAAGATCAGGAAGAGGTGACTTGTGCCAGTACCAGGTGAATCGCTAGTATGAATGACTGCACCGCAAACAAATTCCCTGATGGTTGATATAGACTGACACCCTGTGCTATTTCTGTGTACCAGGCTTCACACAGAAGCACTGCATGAACTCTATTTTGCTTTCCAGCGAAAAGAGAACAAAGATCAGGAAGAGGTGACTTGTGCCAGTACCAGGTGAATCGCTAGTATGAATGACTGCACCGTAAACAAGTTCCCTGATGGTTGATATAGACTGACACCCTGTGCTATTTCTGTGTACCAGGCTTCACACAGAAGCACTGCATGAACTCTATTTTGCTTTCCAGAGAATTGCCCCCCCCCTTCTATCTCTTATTCAAATGACACAGCGTTGAGAAGACATTAGGTTTTAATAAGCATGATGAAGCATGCTTGTCAATCTTGACAGGCGGAAAAATTAACTTTCCTCGGATGCCGGGGCACAGAATGAAACAAAGCAAAAAGTAAATGAACAGCTCTCTGTTTAGCAGAGGCCTCTCTGTGTACTGTGTGTGGATTCTGTTCTGCTCTCTCTCTCACAAAAAGGTTTCTGGCTCTCTCCTTTAAATACTCAGATCAGAGAGAGCTCAAGGGATGTTGTGCCTATTGTTGTCCCGCTTGATTGGACTTAGAGGGAAATGATAAACAAGTTGGTCAGCGTGCGTCGAGTTGTGTTTGTGATGGGTTGAGACGGAGCCATACTGTATGTATATGGTTGAGACGGAGCCATACTGTATGTATATGGTTGAGACGGAGCCATACTGTATGTACAGTGGGGGAAAAAAGTATTTAGTCAGCCACCAATTGTGCAAGTTCTCCCACTTAAAAAGATGAGAGAGGCCTGTAATTTTCATCATAGGTACACGTCAACTATGACAGACAAATTGTGGAAAATAAATCCTGAAAGACACATTGTAGGATTTTTAATTAATTAATTTGCAAATTATGGTGGAAAATAAGTATTTGGTCACCTACAAACAAGCAAGATTTCTGGCTCTCACAGACCTGTAACTTCTTCTTTAAGAGGCTCCTCTGTCCTCCACTCGTTACCTGTATTAATGGCACCTGTTTGAACTTGTTATCAGTATAAAAGACACCTGTCCACAACCTCAAACAGTCACACTCCAAACTCCACTATGGCCAAGACCAAAGAGCTGTCAAAGGACACCAGAAACAAAATTGTAGACCTGCACCAGGCTGGGAAGACTGAATCTGCAATAGGTAAGCAGCTTGGTTTGAAGAAATCAATTGTGGGAGCAATTATTAGGAAATGGAAGACATACAAGACCACTGATAATCTCCCTCGATCTGGGGCTCCACGCAAGATCTCACCCCGTGGGGTCAAAATGATCACAAGAACGGTGAGCAAAAAATCCCAGAACCACACGGGGGGACCTAGTGAATGACCTGCAGAGTGCTGGGACCAAAGTAACAAAGCCTACCATCAGTAACACACTACGCCGCCAGGGACTCAAATCCTGCAGTGCCAGACGTGTCCCCCTGCTTAAGCCAGTACATGTCCAGGCCCGTCTGAAGTTTGCTAGAGTGCATTTGGATGATCCAGAAGAGGATTGGGAGAATGTCATATGGTCAGATGAAACCAAAATATAACTTTTGGTAAAAACTCAACTCGTCGTGTTTGGAGGACAAAGAATGCTGAGTTGCATCCAAAGAACACCATACCTACTGTGAAGCATGGGGGTGGAAACATCATGCTTTGGGGCTGTTTTTCTGCAAAGGGACCAGGACGACTGATCTGTGTAAAGGAAAGAATGTATGGGGGCCATGTATCGTGAGATTTTGAGTGAAAACCTCCTTCCATCAGCAAGGGCATTGAAGATGAAACGTGGCTGGGACTTTCAGCATGACAATGATCCCAAACACACCGCCCGGCAACGAAGGAGTGGCTTCGTAAGAAGCATTTCAAGGTCCCTGGAGTGGCCTAGCCAGTCTCCAGATCTCAACCCCATAGAAAATCTTTGGAGAGAGTTGAAAGTCTGTGTTGCCCAGCGACAGCCCCAAAACATCACTGCTCTAGAGGAGATCTGCATGGAGGAATGGGCCAAAATACCAGCAACAGTGTGTGAAAACCTTGTGAAGACTTACAAAAACGTTTGACCTGTGTCATTGCCAACAAAGGGTATATAACAAAGTATTGAGAAACTTTTGTTATTGACCAAATACTTATTTTCCACCATAATTTGCAAATAAATTCATTAAAAATCCTACAATGTGATTTTCTGGAGAAAAAAATTCTCATTTTGTCTGTCATAGTTGACGTGTACCTATGATGAAAATTACAGGCCTCTCTCATCTTTTTAAGTGGGAGAACTTGCACAATTGGTGGCTGACTAAATACTATTTTTCCCCACTGTATATGGTTGAGACAGAGTTTCTTTCTGATGTATTTCAGGGGTGCAATGCATTAATCACGGCTTGCCATCAGGCATAGGCCTATTATTAAAAGTGAATAATCACACACGGTAAAGAAATATGAGTAGATATCTTTTTGACTGAAGATCATAAAAACAGCCTTTTGGATTCACATGCTGAATACTGAAATTAAAAAGCTATTTCCTGGAAGTATGAAGTATACTTAAAGCGGCTTCCATATTACGAGCACAGATAGATTACGCCACTGGAATTATACTTCTCCTTTTCAGCCAATATGTGTCCATTAAGAAGTGTAATAATAATAATACGAGCCATAATCATTGATACTGTCAGAACAGCGTACTGCTCTCAAGCTGTAACATTTTATAGAACCCACATAGGCTCCAAAACCACATAACTTCATGACATGATCTACTATCAAATCCAAAATGGTAGGACCCTGCTAAATTAATTGAAACACAATCAAGCTCACCAGTAAAGCTAAAATTAAAATGAAATGCTCTAAGGGGTAAATGACATGCCTACCACTAATTAGCAAGTAATACTTCCTATTAGTTTTCCAATGGGAACATCCCGTTCCTATAAACAGTTACCTGTTACAGTGAGAATGCTACAATAAAGTAGTTTAAGTAGTTTAAGCAAAGTAGCTGAAGGCTATTTGTCTTCCATGCCAAGTGTATCTGATTATCTGGGCACAATCCTGGGCTTCCACACATGCCCACTGTATCGTATCCTCACAGGAACACTGTGTGAGAAGGAAGCCTTTTACTGCACTATGGGGACTGAGCATGTTCTTAACAGGGACTGGCAGGACTACATGCGCAGGTTCTTAACAGGGACTGGCATGACTACATGCAAACACAGGAGTAGTTGTAGAATACAGAAGTGTATTTTTAAACATCTAGATTTCACGCTCAATCAATAGTTGTTTGTGTGAGTCATCACAGAGCAGTTTCAGTCTCGGTGGAAACTGGCAAGGGAACGATGGAGTCAGTTTGAACGGAGGGATACTGTTAAGGCGCATTATCACAGCGGGGGCACTCTCAGAGCCTTTAAATACACACTGACACATACAGTACCAAAACACACACACACACACACACACACCCCAGTTCCCATATTCAACAAAACCTCTCCTCACACACACAGTCACAGCGGCAGAATGGGTCAAGATTGATGTTTCTAAGGTGTGAACGTAGCTCTTCACTGCTCTTCATCTCTTCCTCTATCTTCTGTTGTCTCCCAAATCTTCAAGGAGGGACTCATCAGTAGTTCCTAGTTGGCGCTGTCACACCAAATTGGGTTAGGATCTCAGCGGATGCAGGTTGTTCTGTTCTGACCCAGAGGGCTTTCATCTTTAGCACTAGGCCCTGTGTAACTAGGCCCTATGCACAGCACTCACGCAGATACAGGGCGATACACCACAATATTTATTCGGAGTATATATATTTTTTAACCTGTTCTTACTTGCTATAAAACGGTATCGCATAATGTTTTATGTGTGGTGAACAACTTCTAGAGCAGGTCTCCCCCCTTCACCTGCTGCACGCTGACTGACTGTGATCTGAATGCAAAAGGAGACCACACCATGTTCTCTCTCTCTCTCTCTCTCTCTCTCTCTCTCTCTCTCTCTCTCTCTCTCTCTCTCTCTCTCTCTCTCTGAGTGTAAAGTCATATGCTCTAATTAGCCTACTTCAAGAGGATTAGTAGCGCCTCCTTAACTCCCTATTCCCCAAGCACGCCACGCCACGCCACGCCACCCCACGCCTCTGACTCTGTTTACTGTTGATAGTAAGATTCACCTGTTGAAGCAGGTTAAAGACAACCCAGTAGGAAGCAGGCTTGGGTTGTGGGTTTGATTCCCACGGGGGACCAGTATGAAAAAAGTATTAAAATGTATGCACTCACTACTGTAAATCGCTCTGGATTAGAGCATCTGCTAAATGACTAAAATGTAAAATGTTAAGCACCTTTAAGAAATGCTCACAGGCCATGTTAATAAATGACTGTTTTTACATTCCCCAAATTAGGCTACTTATCTCAAGAGTAATTATAGGGGCACAGGTTAAGTTGCTGGTTTAATACCTTTGCTTAAAACATTCAATTATTCCATTAGGCAGACTCCTGGATACATACACTCACACACACATACTCACCGCCTATTCCAATACCCATTAACTGTGCAATAATACGCCTGTTGATTGAGGTTTAGGAGAAGTAAAATTCCCATCTGCCTGGCTTGCATCCTAATGGTGAAAGTCAGTGTCTGACCCTGAAAGACTGTCTTAAGACCGACTCTCACTGACCAGGGTCTCATCTTAAGGTTCTAAACTTAGATTGAAATGGGCTTTAAGGAGAGGGTCAGAACAGTGATTAAATCACTTCTCAGTATCTGGAGTAATCAAAGCTTTGGTCCACTCTATTTACCTTGATTAAGTAGAGGATTCAGAAACACTTCCGAGGCGTTTAACTGTATGCATGTTGGTGTGTGTGTGTGTGTGTGTGCAAGTGCATGTGTGTGTGTGTGCAAGTGCATGTGTGTGTGTGTGTGTGCAAGTGCATGTGTGTGTGTGTGTGTGTGTGTGTGTGTGTGTGTGTTGGGTTTTTTCTAGTATGCCTAGTGCTCTTCTAAAGTCTGAATGGAGCTTCTTACTGGTTTGTAAGAACAGATTATAAATCAATAGAAAGCCCTGCCAAAGTATTGTATGTCCACCACGTTTATTCTAGTTAACTAAACCAGTTGTGCAATTAGCTTGTACTACTATACATCCCCGTAGTAAAGGAGAACGCATCATGAGAAAGCTTTCTAATTGAATTGGAGAGACATTTACTCTCTGAGTGCACCAACAACATGCTTCGTATGCCATTCCGTATTCTTACTGAGCACTGGGACAAGTGGTGGCCTATTTATAACCTGATTCAATATAAATGGATCTGGCGTGGAGCCGGTGTGTACAGATAGAGCTAATTATAAACTTAACAAAGTACAGGGGACATAAGGCTATTTATAAAGTGGCCTGGTTTTGTCAGGCAGGTATTCTACCAACTGACTGGAGTAGTTTATAAATAGCTGAAGTTGATCTATTTAACCAATTTATTCGATTTGATTTGCTAGAGCGCTTGTAAGTCTAACTTGATGCCTGTCCCAATGCGTGGGCACTCGGCCGACATCGTAGGGCACTGTGTAGCTCAGTTGATAGAGCATGGTGCTTGCAACGCCAGGGTTGTGGGTTCGATTCCCACGGGGGGGGGGGGCAGTATGAAAATGTATGCACTCACTAACTGTAAGTCGCTCTGGATAAGAGCGTCTGCTAAATGACTGAAATGTAGCGTGTCTGACAAGGGCAAAGGTGACAACTGTGGAGAAAGCAGGGTAAGGCAACCAACAAATAACATTAGAAAAACAATAAGGATTTGGGTGGGATAGTAGCTGAACAAGGGGAGGAGCCTATGGACCTCCTTGTTCAATTCAATTTCAGCTACCCAAGCATTCATTTAGAGGCAAAACGTTGCTAACATATCAGCTATTTAAAATGCTTTAGACACCACGACAACTGCACACACCACATTTTGTGATGGAGAATTGCAGCAATAGTACATCACTTATCATACAAACAGTGACCAAGTAGATTTTCAGTCAAACACTATTTGTCATCCTTAAAAAAAAAAGAAAAGGCAATTTTTTTCTGGTCAAACTTTCACTAATCAACATCATATGATATATCACTGACTGTATGGAGTTCAGATTTTGCAGTATTGTATTAAGATCCACATAAGTTGATATTAATATTAATATTAAGTGAGACAAATATAGCTGGTCGGAAGTGTGATACATGGGGGGTGCAGGCTATTTTTCACTGGGAAGCAGAGAGGTGAATTTTATTCTCCTGTGATCCCCCGTAACCTTGGTATTTTTGTGAACTGGAGATTAAATTCAGGAAAGCTGGACTTAATTCTTCAGCCAATAAATGTTATAAATATTACATTGGCTGTGCTTAATAACAGGATTGAAACTGAAAGGCTGCTCTTTTTATTACCGGGGCAAGATCAGCATCTTCAGCTGAGAAGAACGACTCCCCCACTCCTCCTTAACTGATGGTCCTGGCTGAGTGATTTAATAGCGATTGATTTTCATTTACCTTTAATTTATCAATAATTCAGATTGTATATCCATATGGATGATTTGTGTTTAACGCATCAAGGAGCACATTGAACAATCCAGCAGTTTTGCTAAATGGCATATATTTAAACTGTGGGAAGCATTGGAGTCAACATGGGCCAGCATCTCTGTGGAACACTTTCGACAGCTTTTAGAGTCCATGCCCTGACGAATTGAGGCTGTTCTGAGGGCAAAAGGGGGTGCAACGCAATATTAATATTAGGAAGGTATACTCAGTGTATATATGATAAATGTGACAAGGACCTCCTAGGATGTAGGCCATAACAAAACAGCCAGTGTAAGATCACAGCAGCACAACAATGGGATACATGTTGGGGTTGGCTGACTTTAATCTCAATCCCCAATGTCCCCTTTATTACATTACATCCTCTGCATCATACTGTAATAACACAAGGGATCAAGGGAGTACTCAACTCACATAAAACAGATGTACTCTCGCAAGCAGTGGCACCAGCAATATCTCTGTATTATGAGTAAAACCCTGAGCAAACAACACCCAGTTGACAGTTACCACTTTGTGTACAGAAGATCAGTGCCATTCAAAAGTCAATGCCACATTTCAACATTTCAATACTAACAAGAATGCAGGATGTTGCTTTGACATATTGTAAGACAGGGCTCGGCAAGAGGCTTTTGATTGACTCAAATCACCAGGAATTCAGCAAAATAAATGTTGGGGGAAATCTGTTCCCAAGTATTCCCACAAATAAAAATAAAATGAAATATGTGATTGTGTCTCAATGTAATCAAGGTATGAAATTAGTGTTATTTTCTCCTGTTCAAAGTGGTGTGTGTTCTCTCCTCCTCTCTTTTCCCCCCATCTGTCTGATGTCACAGCAGACTGGGTGTGTTCAGAAGAGCCACCCCGTCTTACTGCTGTCACCAGCTGTATGGAGACAGCTAGACCATGCAGGACTATAGAGTGGGGAATAGGTCTCTCTAATGGAGGTCCGCTGGGCCATGTTTAATGCATTGGGCTGCATTAGTGCTCAGGGTTCTGTCATCAGTTTAGCCCTCTTGTCACCCTGAGAGTCTTTGCTTCACTCGTTAGCTACAGAGTACAACAGAACACACTGACATGTCCTGAGGCTGCGAAGCAAAGGGGGTGAGGCGATCTGTTCTGCACTCCTTTGCTGTTAAGAGGTCTCAAAGCTAGCTTGGTTCCAGATCTGTTTGTGCTGTTTTGCCAACTTGAAAGACAGCACAAACTGATCTGGGACCAGGCTTAAAAACAATAATTTAAAAAATCTACTTTGTAGTAGGCAGAACCCAGCTCTTGTCAGTTGTGAAAAAACATGATACAGCCGTAATCGCTAGCCTACAAAATATAAAACATCAACCAATACCTCCAAAAACACGGCCGACATAATCTTTCCTATCAGCTATGAAATACATCATTTTAAAGTCTGTGTTACACTGACCAAAATACAATCAATAAACCACAGCAAATACGTTTTCTAAGAAATCCCATCACGGATATTACATTTGCAAATACTTCAAAAGTCTCATCTGATATTTGTCGGGACATGGGCATTCTGACCCCAGTCAATCTGAGGGAGGCCGGCTGCCAACGGTAGCAGAAATATGGGCCAGACTGGTGTAGTAACTGACGGCATGAGGGGGAAATGGGGCTAATCCGATTGTGAGACGTTAACTGGGATACTTCAAAGGTAAAGTATGTTAATGTGTCTAATAGCTGGACTAGTAATGTGGTTCCACATAATGTAGCCCTTTACCCTCACAGCCCCTGTCATCCCATATACAGGTCGATAAGCGCCTCATTTGGAACTGGACAGTAATATATTATATACGACGTCAGAGCTCAGGCGGTCCGCTTTGCAGCGCTGTATGTGTTTCAACTGACAGCCGTTCTAAATGTGTGTACCAAGTGCAACAAAATGTTGCCCCCATCCCTCCCGCTAATTGGGCTAGTTTTGCAAATCTTTTGTTGTTTGAGAGAGGGAAATACTGTAAATTAAGAGGACAGATGAGAGGATTATAAAAAAAAATACCACGTTGATGTCATACAGTCGTGATCAAAAGTTTTGAGAATCAATCAATTTTTCAATTTTATTTTATATAGCCCTTCTTACATCAGCTAATATCTCGAAGTGCTGTACAGAAACCCAGCCTAAAACCCCAAACAGCTAGTAATGCAGGTGTAGAAGCACGGTGGCTAGGAAAAACTCCCTAGAAAGGCGAAAACCTAGGAAGAAACCTAGAGAGGAACCAGGCTATGAGGGGTGGCCAGTCCTCTTCTGGCTGTGCCGGGTGAAGATTATAACAGCACCATGCCAAGATGTTCAAAAATGTTCATAAGTGACAAGCATGGTCAAATAATAATCAGGAATAAATCTCAGTTGGCTTTTCATAGCCGATCATTAAGAGTTGAAAACAGCAGGTCTGGGACAGGTAGGGGTTCCATAACCGCAGGCAGAACAGTTGAAACTGGAATAGCAGCAAGGCCAGGCGGACTGGGGACAGCAAGGTGTCATCATGCCCGGTAGTCCTGACGTATGGTCCTAGGGCTCAGGTTCTCAGAGAGAAAGAGAGAACGAGAGAATTAGAGAGAGCATACTTAAATTCACACAGGACACTGGATAAGACAGGAGAAGTACTCCAGGTATAACCAACTAACCCCAGCCCCCCGACACATAAACTACTGCAGCATAAATACTGGAGGCTGAGACAGGAGCGGTCCGGGAGACACTGTGGCCCCATCCGAAGAAACCCCGGACAGGGCCAAACAGGAAGGATATAACCCCACCCACTCTGCCAAAGCACAGCCCCCCGCACCACTAGAGGGATATCCTCAACCACCAACTTACAATCCTGAGACAAGGCCGAGTATAGCCCACAGAGGTCTCCACCACAGCACAAACCAAGGGGGGCGCCAACCCAGACAGGAAGATCACGTCAGTAACTCAACCCACTCAAGTGACGCACCCCTCCCAGGGACGGCATGAAAGAGCACCAGCAAGCCAGTGACTCAGCCCCTGCAACAGGGTTAGAGGCAGAGAACCCCAGTGGAGAGGGGAACCGGCCTGGCAGAGACAGCAAGGGCTGTTCGTTGCTCCAGAGCCTTTCCGTTCACCTTCACACTCCTGGGCCAGACTACACTCAATCATATGACCTACTGAAGAGATAAGTCTTCAGTAAAGACTTAAAGGTTGAGACCGAGTCTGCGTCTCTCACATGGGTAGGCAGACTGTTCCATAAAAATGGAGATCTATAGGAGAAAGCCCTGCCTCCCGCTGTTTGCTTAGAAATTCTAGGGACAATTAGGAGGCCTGCGTCTTGTGACCGTAGCGTACGTATTGGTATGTACGGCAGGACCAACTCGGAAAGATAGGTAGGAGCAAGCCCATGTAACGCTTTATAGGTTAACAGTAAAACCTTGAAATCAGCCCTTGCCTTAACAGGAAGCCAGTGTAGGGAAGCTAGCACTGGAGTAATATGATCAAATTTCTTGGTTCTAGTCAGGATTCTAGCAGCCGTATTTAGCACTAACTGAAGTTTATTTAGTGCTTTATCCGGGTAGCCGGAAAATAGAGCATTGCAGTAGTCTAACCTAGAAGTAACAAATGCATGGATTAATTTTTCTGCATCATTTTTGGACAGAAAATTTCTGATTTTTGCAATGTTACGTAGAAGCAGCGACACAAGTATTGGTCTTCACAAAGTTCGCTGCTTCAGTGTTATGAGATATTTTTGTCAGATGTTACTATGGTATACTGAAGTATAATTACAAGCATTCCATAGGTGTCAAAGGCTTTTATTGACAATTACATTAAGTTAATGCAAAGAGTCAATATTTGCAGTGTTGACCCTTCTTTTTCAAGACCTCTGCAATCCGCCCTGGCATGCTGTCAATTAACTTCTGGGCCACATCCTGACTGATGGCAGCCCATTCTTGCATAATCAATGCTTGGAGTTTGTCAGAATTTGTTGGTTTTCGTTTGTCCACCCGCCTTTTGAGGATCGACCACAAGTTCTCAATGGGATTAAGGTCTGGGGAGTTTCCTGGCCATGGACCCAAAATGTCGATGTTTTGTTCCCCCGAGCCACTTAGTTATCACTTTTTCCTTATGGCAAGGTGCTCCATCATGCTGGAAAAGGCATTGGTCATCACCAAACTGTTCTAGGATGGTTGGGAGAAGTTGCTCTCGGAGGATGTGTTGGTACCATTCTTTATTCATGGTACCAACATATCCAATTCAAAATTGTGAGTGAGACCACTCCCTTGGCTGAGAAGCAACCCCAGACATGAATGGTCTCAGGATGCTTTACTGTTGGCATGACACAGGACTGATGGTAGCGCTCACCTTGTCTTGAAAACACCTTTTCCGGATGCCCCAAACAATCGGAAAGGGGATTCATCAGAGAAAATGACTTTACCCCAGTCCTCAGCAGTCCAATCCCTGTACCTTTGCTGAAAATCAGTCTGTCCCTGATGTTTTTCCTGGAGAGAAGTGGCTTCTTTGCTGCCCTTCTTGACACCAGGCCATCCTCCGAAAGTCTTCACCTCACTGTGCGTGCAGATGCACTCGCACCTGCCTGCTGCCATTCCTGAGCAAGCTCTGCACTGGTGGTGCCCCGATCCCGTAGCTGAATCAACTTTAGGAGACAGTCCTGGCGCTTGCTGGACTTTCTTGGGCACCCTGACGCCTTCTTCACAGCAATTGAACTTCTCTCCTTGAAGTTCTTGATGATCCAATAAATGGTTGATTTAGGTGCAAATCTTACTAGCAGCAATATCCTTGCCTGTGAAGCCGTTTTTGTGCAAAGCAATGATGACGGCACGTGTTTCCTTGCAGGTAACCATGGTTAACAGAGGAAGAACAATGATTTCAAGCACCACCCTCCTTTTAAAGCTTCCAGTCTGTTATTCTAACTCAATCAGCATGACAGAGTGATCTCCAGCCTTGTCCTCGTCAACACTCTCACCTGTGTTAACGAGAGAATCACTGACATGATGTCAGCTGGTCCTTTTTTTGGCAGGGCTGAAATGCAGTGGAAGTGTTTTTGGGGATTAAGTTCACTTTCATGGCAAAGAGGGACTTTGCAATTAATTGCAATTCATCTGATCACTCTTCATGACATTCTGGAGTATATGCAAATTGCCATCATCAAAACTGAGGCAGCAGACTTTGTGAATATTAGTATTTGTGTCATTCTCAAAACTTTTGACCACGACTGTACAAGCAAACCACACACCCGTGAGTACAAATGTTACCTTCACATTTCCATATTTGAAAACTCATGTCATTTACAGTCTCAATGTTTATTATCGCTATGTTTGATGTACAGTTACAAGATGATATGGCGTCATACCCTGGGTTGTTCTGAACAGAAAGAGCCTGTGTTTGTCGTATTGTAAAGAAAATGTACCATGGAACATGTGCTTGAATGGATTTTAGTAATTCAGCAGACACTCTTATCCAAAGCGACTTACAGGAGGAATTAGGGTTGAGTGCAGCTCATGGATTCGAACCAGCGATCTTTTGGTTATTGGCCCAATGTTCCTAACCGCTAGGGTACCTGCCGCATTACATGCACTCATGACTCCATTCCTAGCGGACCAAAATTAGAATCGGTTTGTCTGAAGTGCCTTGTGAAAGCCTAAACACTGTAAGATCGTATTTTATAACTTAGCTAGTCATGTTGGCATTAGAATAAGCTTTCAAATGATGCCCACCTAACCCAGATTGAGATAGATAATGGAACGTTTTTGCATTGTGTAAACAACACCAGTAATTGTATGATGGACGCAAGGCTGTGTTCCAAACAAAACAACTACAAGTGTGCTTGCTTCAGTTCCTCAACGGCACAGCTAGGAGAGCTAAAAAAAAAACTAAAAAAAACGTATATTTGAAGGCTCTTTCCTTGAGTCATAAATGTGAAATTACTTAGGAACTGTGCACAGCTTGGAGACACCAGTCCTCTCACTCAAACCTTTGTAATAGTTTTGTCTTATGTTACACCTACCCCAAAACGTCCATGAATATTCTTATTATGTTACTGAATGTATCCAGAGGATTTTTAGATTTTGTTATTGACAAATACTGCGAAAAGTACAGTAAATGTAAAATGCACATAAAATAAACAGTGTTATGTTTGGATTCAGTCTTCTGTCAGGTGAACTGTTGTATCCTCACCTTTGGTCTGATAATTTCCCCATAATCTCCAAAGAGATCGCTTTCGATTGCTACCATGGCCATGCATATAGTTTTTATATTTCTTCTGTTAGAAACATTTGAATTTGGCCCTATCCATATAGGCCAATTTCCATGAGTGTAAAGGGTTAATGTGTCTGCTAGCTGGACAAGTATTGAGATTCCACAGAATAAGCACAGTTTAAAATGTGTCTGATATCTGGACAAAAATAAATAAAAAACATAGGTTTTATTGTCACATACACCGGATAGTTGCAGTGAAATGTGTTGTTTTACAGGGTCAGCCATAGTAGTACGGTGCCCCTGGAGCAAATCAATTCAAATTGTATTTGTCACAAGCGCCAAATACAACAGGTATAGGCCTCACAGTGAAATGCTTACTTACAAGCCCTTAACCATCAATGCAGTTTTAAGAGAAATAAGTGTTAAGTAAACAATAGATAAGTAAACAATAGATAAGTAAAAAAATAAAAGCAGTAAAATAACAGTAAAAATAACAGTAACGAGGCTATATACAGGGGGTACCGGTACAGAGTCGATGTAATTGCGGTATTATGTACATGTAGGTATAGTTAAAGTGATGTATAGACAGTAAACAGAGAGTAGCAACAGCGTAAAAGAGGGGGTGGGGGACACACAATGCAAATAGTCCGGGTAGCCATTTGATTACCTGTTCAGGAGTCTTATGGCTTGGGGGTAGAAGCTGTTAAGAAGCCTTTTGACCCTAGACTTGGCGCTCCGGTACCGCATGCCGTGCGGTAGCAGAGAGAACAGTCTATGACTAGGGTGGCTGGAGTCTGTGACAATTTTTAGGGCCTTCCTCTGACACTGCCTGGTATAGATGTCCTGGATGGCAGGAAGCTTGGCCCCAGTGATGTACTGGGCCGTACGCACTACCTTCTGTAGCGCCTTGCGGTCGGAGGCCGAGCAGTTGCCATACCAGGCAGTGATGCAATCAGTCAGGATTCTCTCGATGGTGCAGCTGTAGAACTTTTTGAGGATCTGAGGACCCATGCCAACCTGCTCCACTACAGCCCCGTCAATGAGAATGGGGTGTGCTCGGTCCTCTTCTTTTTCCTGTGGTCCACAATCCTCTCCTTTGTCTTGATCACGTTGAGGGAGAGGTTGTTATCCTGGCACCACACGGCCAGGTCTCTGAAATCCTCTCCATAGGCTGTCTCATCGTTGTCGATGATCAGGCATGATGGAGTTGGAGTCATGCCTGGCCATGTAGTCATGGGAGTACAGGAGGGGCCTGAGCACGCACCCTGAGGGGCCCCCGTGTTGAGGATCAGCGTGGCAGATGTGTTGTTACATACCCTTACCACCTGGGGGCGTCAGGAAGTCCAGGATCCAGTTGCAGAGGGAGGTGTTTAGTCCCAGGGTCCTTAGTTTAGTGATGAGCTTTGAGGGCACTATGGTGTTGAACGCTGAGCTGTAGTAAATGAATAGCATCCTCACGTAGGTGTTCCTTTTGTCCAGGTGAGAAAGGGCAGTGTGGAGTGCAATAGAGATTGCATTGTCTGTGGATCTGTTGGGGCGGTATGCAAATTTGAGTGGGTCTAGGTTTTCTGGGATAATGTTGTTGATGTGAGCCATGACCAGCCTTTCAAAGCACTTCATGGCAACATATGTGAGTGCTACAGGTCTGTAGTCATTTAGGCAGGTTACCTTGGTGTTATTGGACACAGTGACTATAGTGGTCTGCTTGAAACATGTTGGTATTACAGACTCAGGGTCAGGGACAGGTTGAAAATGTCAGTAAAGACACTTGCAAGTTGGTCAGCGCATGCTCGGAGTACACGTCCTGATAATTTGTCTGTCCCTGCGGTGAATGTTAACCCGTTTATGGGTTTTACTCACATCGGCTACGGAGAGCGCGATCACACAGTCGTCCGGAACAGCTGATGCTCTCATGCATGCCTCAGTGTTGCTTGCCTCGAAGCGAGCATAGAAGTGATTTAGCTCGTCTGGTAGGCTTGTGTCACTGGGCAGCTCGCGGCTGTGCTTCCCTTTGTAGTCTGTAATAGTTTACAAGCCTTGCCACATCCGACGAGCGTCGGAGCCAGTGTAGTATGATTCAATCTTAGTCCTGTATTGATGCTTTGCCTCTTTGATGGTGGGCATAGCGGGACTTCTTATAAGCGCCCGGGTTAGAGTTCCACTCCTTGTAAGCGGCAGCTCTACCCTTTAACTCAGTGCAGATGTTGCCTGTAATCCATGGCTTCTTGTTGGGGTATGTACATACGGTCACTGTGGGGACGACATCATCGATGCACTTATTGATGAAGCCAGTGACTGAATGCCATCGGAAGAATCCCGGAACATATTCCAGTCTGTGCTAGCAAAACAGTCCTGTAGCTTAGCATCTGCTTCAAACCAGTAAGCTAGCTGCCAGAGGCAAGGCCCGAATAGGGAACAAACTGTGGTCTCTGCTCCACTAAATGACTGATATTTAGAGCAACCAAAAAGTCAGATCCTGCCATCATGCCAGGCCAATCAAGGGGCCGAAATTACTGCAGTGAGAAAGTTAGGACTCAGTTATTAGGTATGCTGTACTGTATCATGCAAATATGATCAAGAACAGTGCAATAATACCCTTTTCTAAACCGTGTCAATGAGACAAGAAGAGGTGCAAAAAAATGTGCACCTTGTAGATAGACAAACACTGTGTACACACACACATGCACAAACGCACAAACGCACACACACAAAATGTGTGCCATGAATAGCAACCATGTGTTTCATCTACGCAGCCAGTATGTAGGTTGAATTCTTCCTCCACCATTTGCTTCACTTCAAAGCTCTTTTTTTGTTCTGTGCTGGTCCCCTGGGCACTTCCGTCCTCTTTTCAGGGCTCGCCCAGTGTCAACGGCTATGCAGTGAACGGCAGATCAATTACACAATGAGGCTGTGGGAGAAAACTGCCATGAACAAGTAATACTGTGGGTATACTGCTCCTCCACAAAAGCCTGCTTAATAAGGATGCCAAGTACTGAACATTTAAATGATTAGTTCTTCCTTTAATAGTAAGTGTTTTAGCGTTATTGCCAAAGAATTGTATCTGTTTGTTGAGAAAACGTTATCATTACCTATTTTTTTTTTTTACAATCCTGCTTTTTCATGAGCCAAGTTCTGCTACACGGTTGAATGAGATGATTCTTGTAATGAAGTTAACACAACATGCTGCCACTGGACCAGGAGGAACCAAACGTACTGAGGCCGCTCATCCCATACAATGGCTGAGGACAAGGTCACGCGGTGCCACATGGAGAGGGGACAGAACGGGGTAAATCATGGACATGTGGAGAGAGAACAGAACGGGGTGAATCATGGACATGTGGACATGTGAAGAGAGAACAGAACAGGGTGAATCATGGACATGTGGACATGTGAAGAGAGAACAGAACAGGGTGAATCATGGACATGTGGACATGTGAAGAGAGAACAGAACAGGGTGAATCATGGACATGTGGACATGTGAAGAGAGAACAGAACAGGGTGAATCATGGACATGTGGACATGTGAAGAGAGAACAGAACAGGGTGAATCATGGACATGTGGACATGTGAAGAGAGAACAGAACAGGGTGAATCATGGACATGTGGACATGTGAAGAGAGAACAGAACAGGGTGAATCATGGACATGTGGACATGTGAAGAGAGAACAGAACAGGGTGAATCATGGACATGTGGACATGTGAAGAGAGAACAGAACAGGTTGAATCATGGACATGTGGACATTTGAAGAGAGAACAGAACAGGGTGAATCATGGACATGTGGACATGTGAAGAGAGAACAGAACAGGGTGAATCATGGACATGTGGACATGTGAAGACAGAACAGAACAGGGTGAATCATGGACATGTGGACATGTGAAGAGAGAACAGAACAGGGTGAATCATGGACATGTGGACATGTGAAGAGAGAACAGAACAGGGTGAATCATGGACATGTGGACATGTGGAGAGAGAACAGAACAGGGTGAATCATGGACATGTGGACATGTGGAGAGAGAACGGAACAGGGTGAATCATGGACATGTGGACATGTGGAGAGAGAACAGAACAGGGTGAATCATGGACATGTGGACATGTGAAGAGAGAACAGAACAGGGTGAATCATGGACATGTGGACATGTGGAGAGAGAACAGAACAGGTTGAATCATGGACATGTGGACATTTGAAGAGAGAACAGAACAGGGTGAATCATGGACATGTGGACATGTGGAGAGAGAACAGAACAGGGTGAATCATGGACATGTGGACATGTGGAGAGAGAACAGAACAGGGTGAATCATGGACATGTGGACATGTGAAGAGAGAACAGAACAGGGTGAATCATGGACATGTGGACATGTGAAGAGAGAACAGAACAGGGTGAATCATGGACATGTGGACATGTGGAGAGAGAACAGAATAGGGTGAATCATGGACATGTGGACATGTGGAGAGAGAACAGAACAGGGTGAATCATGGACATGTGGACATGTGGAGAGAGAACAGAACAGGGTGAATCATGGACATGTGGACATGTGGAGAGAGAACAGAACCATCTAAAGGCTCTAAGCATCTCTGACAGGTGTAAAATGCCACTAGAGCAGTGGGAGGTTACAGCATTATTCCCCAGCCTAAACACTGCCAAGGTCTGCCTGCTTCTACCCTGAGGGGAAGGGTTGAAATCATACAGCTATTCCCTTAGGAGATATCCACTTTACAAACCGCTCGAGTTACCAGACAGTTAGGATAATAAGGGCCGATGCAGTTGCCAAGAAGCCAAAGTTGGATTGTTGTTTGAGGGAGGTGCTCTAACAGCACTATTCATACAGTACATCACAAGGGTGTGTGTGTGTGTGTATTTGTGTGTGTGTGTGTGTGTGTATTTGGTTGTGTGTGTGTGTGTGTGTGTGTTTGTGCGTGCTTTTAAGAGTGTATCTGCGACTTTTAGAAATCCAATAATTGCCAAACAACATGTCTTGCCACATAGCTCCCCGATATAAAAGCTTAATGTAAGATGAGAGCGTTATCAAAGCAGGCGAGTAATTTTAAAACAAACCCAGTCTTGACCTTTTGGGCAGTCGTTTTATAATTGCCTGATATCGGGTGTTATATAGAGTTATCAAAGACTAGATGTCCCGCTTATCTGCAGGAGACCCATGCTGAGTTCCAGTATTCTAGCATTAGCAGCAGAACCATGCTACCCTGCTGCTCTCCCTTCCACTACACACTCCCAAAGCTGTTATACTGATCCTCTGGGACACAGCTGTGTGTTTGTGTGTGTGTGTGTGTGTGTGTGTGTGTGTGTGTGTGTGTGTGTGTGTGTGTGTGTGTGTGTGTGTGTGTGTGTGTGTGTGTGTGTGTGTGTGTGTGTGTGTGTGTGTGTGTGTGTGTGTGTGTGTGTGTGTGTGTGTGAGTGAGTGAGTGAGTGCATGTGTTTTTATGTGAGTGTGTGTAATTTCCAGAACATTAACTTTTTGTTCCAACTGTAAACAGTATTAGTAATAAGACTATTACTTAGCTCCCTGTCCCATAAGGAAAATGCTATGTCTAAAATATAGGCAAATAACAGACTTTCCCTTTTTCCCTGCTTTGGGCTATTGTAGCCAACATATTCTACTTGGTCTACATAACAACATGCATAATATGGGCTACTACTGTAACAGATAATAATTGAGTGAGTAATATTCATAAATTCCACAAGCTGCCTGTCACGTACAGTTGAAGTCAGAAGTTTACATACAATTAGGTTGGAGTCATTATAACTCATATTTTCAACCACTCCACCAATTTCTTGTCAACAAACTATAGTTTTGGCAAGTCGGTTAGGACATCTACTTTGTGCATGACACAAGTAATTTTTCCAACAATTGTTTACAGACAGATTATTTCACTTATAATTCACTGTATCACAATTCCAGTGGGTCAGAAGTTTACATACACTAAATTGACTGTGCCTTTAAACAGCTTGGAAAATTCCAGAAAATGATGTCATGGCTTTAGAAGCTTCTGATAGGCTAATTGACGTAATTTGATTCAATTGGAGGTGTACCTGTGGATGTATTTCAAGGCCTACCTTCAAACTCAGTGCCTCTTTGCTTGACATCATGGGAAAATCAAAAGAAATCAGCCAAGACCTCAGAAGAAAAACGGTAGACCTCCACAAGTCTGGTTCATCCTTGGGAGGGTGCCACATTCACCCCAAGAATACTTCCAAAGTTGTGGCAAAATGGCTTAAGGACAACAAAGTCAAGGTATTGGAGTGGCCATCACAAAGCCCTGACCTCAATCCTATAGAAAATGTATGGGCAGAACTGAAAAAGCGTGTGCGAGCAAGGAGGCCTAGAAACCTGACTCAGTTACAGCAGCTCTGTCAGGAGGAATGGGCCAAAATTCACCCAACTTATTGTGGGAAGCTTGTGGAAGGCTACCCGAAACGTTTGACCCAAGTTAAACAATTTAAAGGCAATGCTACCAAATACTAATTGTAAACTTCTGACCCACTGGGAATGTGATGAAAGAAATAAAAGCTTAAATAAATCATTCTCTCTACTATTATTCAGACATTTCACATTCTTAAAATAAAGTGTGATCCTAACTGACCTAAGACAGGGAGTTTTTACTAGGATTAAATGTCAGGAATTGTGAAAAACTGAGTTTAAATGTATTTGGCTAAGGTGTATGTAAACTTCCGACTTCAACTGTACATAGAGTCCTCTTAATTTACACCAAGCCAAGCAGCTTGGTGAGAAGGTGACAACCGTTGGTGCGATTATTCGCAAATGGAAGAAACACAAAATATCTGTCAATCTCCCTCTGCCTGGGGCTCCATGCAAGATCTCACCTCGTGGAGTTGCAATGATCACGAGAACGGTGAGGAATCAGCCCAGAACTACACAGGAGGCTCTTGTCAATGATCTCAAGGCAGCTGGGACCATAGTCACCAAGAAAACAATTGGTAACACACTACGCCGTGAAGGACTGAAATCCTGCAGCGCCCGCAAGGTCCCCCTGCTCAAGAAAGCACATATACAGGCCCGTCTGAAGTTTGCCAATGAACATCTGAATGATTCAGAGGAGAACTGGGTGAAAGTGTTGTGGTCAGATGAGACCAAAATCGAGCTCTTTGGCATCAACTCAACTCGCCGTGTTTGGAGGAGGAGGAATGCTGCCTATGACGCCAAGAACACCATCCCCACCGTCAAACATGGAGGTGGAAACATTATGCTTTGGGGGTGTTTTTCTGCTAAGGGGACAGGACAACTTCACCGCATCAAAGGGACGATGGACAGGACCATGTACCGTCAAATCTTGGGTGAGAACCTCCTTCCCTCAGCCAGGGCATTGAAAATGGGTCATGGATGGGTATTTCAGCATGACAATGACCCAAAACACATGGCCAAGGGCAACAAAGGAGTGGCTCAAGAAGAAGCACATTAAGGTCCTGGAGTGGCCTAGCCAGTCTCCAGGCCTTAATCCCATAGAAAATCTGTGGAGGGAGCTGAAGGTTCGAGTTGCCAAACGTCAGCCTCGAAACCTTAATGACTTGGAGAAGATCTGCAAAGAGGAGTGGGACAAAATCCCTCCTGAGATGTGTGCAAACCTGGTGGCCAACTACAAGAAATGTCTCTGTGATTGCCAACAAGGGTTTTGCCACCAAGTACTAAGTCATGTTTTGCAGAGGGGTCAAATTCTTATTTCCCTCATTAAAATGCAAATCAATTCATAACATTTTTGACATGCGTTTTTCTGGATTTTGTTGTTGTTATTCTGTCTCTCACTGTTCAAATAAACCTACCATTAAAATTATAGACTGATCATGGCTTTGTCAGTGGGCAAACGTACAAAATCAGCAGGGGATCAAATACTTTTTTCCCTCACTGTAGAGTTAATCACCCAGCATTCTAAAGCACTGGGGTGGCAGAGAGACAGAGAGAGAGAGAGAGAGAGAGAGAGAGAGAGAGAGAGAGAGAGAGAGAGAGAGAGAGAGAGAGAGAGAGAGAGAGAGAGAGAGAGAGAGAGAGAGAGAGAGAGAGAGAGAGAGAGAGAGAGAGAGAGAGAGAGAGAGAGAGGAGAGAGAGAGAGAGAGAGAGAGAGAGAGAGAGAGAGAGAGATACAACCCATATTTATGTTTATTTATTTTCCCATTTGTACTTTAACTATTTGCACATTGTTACAACACTGTATATATACATAATATGACATTTGAAATGTCTTTATTCTTTTGGAACTTCTGAGTGTAATGTTTACTGTTAATATTTATTGTTTATTTCACTTTTGTTTACTATCTACTTCACTTGCTTTGGCAATGTTAACACACGTTTCCCATGCCAATAAAGCCCTTAAATTGAAATTGAATTGAATTGAAATGAGACAGAGAGAGCGTTCACGTGGAGGTGTGGTCTCCTTAAGCATCTCCTTTCACATTCAGATCACAGTCACTCAGCATGCTGAGGTGTTGCAGCAAGCCAGGAAATGGCTCAAGGGGCATGGCACAGCGTGTGGCAGAGAGAGAGCGGGTCAGCTGTGGCACACTGACACGGACACAGTACCCCCACTCAGATAGGGCCCTGTGTTAATGAGAGCCTCTTGTGCAAGGATGAGTAACACTCCTCTCTTTCTTCCCCCTACTTCCTGCTCATTCCCCAGCTCTCACTCTCTGCAGCCTATGTTCTTGTTCTCATCTATTTTTTATTATTCTTTTATCTATCATTCTCTTCCTATCTCTCCTCTTCCACGCTCTCTTTTTTCATCATCTCTCTCTGTTTCTTTCTCATCATATGTTGCTCAATGTTTCACGAGTTAGGTTCTTTCTCACGTTGATGCTCTCAGTGCCTCCTCTTTATCTCACTCTGCACCTCCTTGTGGTCCTCTGTAGCTCAGCTGGTAGAGCACGGCGCTTGTAACGCCAAGGTAGTGGGTTCGATCCCCGGGACCACCCATACACAAAAAAAAAAGAATGTATGCACGCATGACTGTAAGTCGCTTTGGATAAAAGCGTCTGCTAAATGGCATATTTATTTATTTTGTTTGCTCTCTTTGCAGTGTGTCTCTTTCTCTCTTTCTCTCTCTGTGTCAGTCAGTCTGTCTGTCCCTCCCTCTATTCTTTAAGCCTTGGGTGTCTGTCTATCTCTGCACGGGCATATAGAGCTCATAAATGAGCAGGGTCATTGAGCGGCTGAGGTCTGGCCCTCGTTGCGAAATGAATCTTTCGAAAATTACACAATGGCCAACTGAAGCTCGCCGTAAATCTGTGGCTTAGACTTGTTTAATTTCAGGGAAGAGCTGACACAGGGCTTCTTCTCTGGCAGCTAAGAGAGACACACAGCTCAATTTCTCTATTTTTATGTTTTTACCATCGCCGGCCATCTTAAGTGTCCCACCAGAGCTAACAAGAGAGACAAATACCTCAGGTTACAACTCTGATATGCAAAACGTGAATCATATTTAGAGAATATGTAGGCAGCAGTTTACTTGAAATATTATTGCGTTAAGTGTGCACTGTGTGTCTATGTCTCTCAAATGTTCCAAGCTATTTCAGGCATGTACAGACATATTTCAATTTAACAGATAACAATTGAAAAGTACCTGTACTACGTCTCTGAAGAATTTCTGACATTGTTTGAAATCAATTTCCAGAGACACTCAGTGCTTCTGATGCAGAGAAGTAATTTATATAGCCTGGTGTGTAAACGGTGTGATGGAATGTGTGCTGCTAAAAGAAAGCAGCACTACATACACTGGAGGACTGAGAGGCTTCACAAAGCAAATATTATATCTTAATCAATTACCAAGACAGGCAATGCAGGCTGCCAGGCCTGTATCATACAGCCACACATTTTCCCTGACAAAACAACTAAAGAGGACCAGAGAAGATATGTCTGGGTATATTGTTCAGTTTATAATCCTGTTGGTTTCTAACTCGTTAAGTGCTGACCTGTCAGTGACAGGATTGGATAGTCCATAGGAGAGAGGGATCAGAGAATCAGGAATAACTAAATACATGAGCAGTGGATTTGGCTTTGGGCCCACTTTGGCTTTGCACAGACAGGCTTGAGAGTGAGAGTGAATTTATGACGTTTTGTCCTATTTTGCTTTGATTGGCTGCAATTTAACTAAGACTACATACCACAATGACAAATCCATACACTATTTATAAATGGCCCAAAAAATTCTGATTCCCAACAACCAATTTTTGTCCAGTGAATGATCCACCCTAATCTTTAGGAACCGACCCAAATCAAAGTACCTAATCACAGTGCATTCTTCAAATATGTCGATGGAGGGGTTAGCCGTACCCGCCACAACAAACCATTTGGGACCGGTTCTTTTGCAATAAAACTTGCCCTTTGTTTATCAGTTCAATAGATCTGTGTTTACCTCCACAACTGAGCAAAAATTGACAACATGACTAAGCTGGGCATAGGTCTGTTTGGGTAAGTGGCACGCATTACTGCCAGCTGAACCCTCACCAGAAGGCTCATTACTTTCACCTCTGTGTGACTCAGAGGAAGTCGCAGTACTTCCTACTTCCACCCTGAGGGACAAGCCAAACCTAGCTTGGTCCCAGATTTGTTTCTGATGCAAACACGTGATATTGACCATAGGATTTGACACGACTGATCTGGGACCAGTCTAAACTACTCTTCTGTCCCTTTTGATAGAACACCGTGTTCCACCCATGCATGTTTTGTTCACTGGGTGATTAAAAAAATGGAGGGGCTGTCAGGCGTGACCATTTAATCCCAGCTTTAGGGATGCTGCTGGTCCAAGGACAGAATCAATGGCTGATGAGGGGACATTGCAGTGGTTGTAACAACAAATGAGACTTGCTGCTGTCTTGTCTTGACTTGTCTTGTCTTGACTTGTCTTGTCTTGTCTGACATCAGGAATAAGACAGGCAGGGAGTCCAGGCTAGGCCTATATAGTTGAGTGCAGTGCATGTCTGTGCTGTGCAGAGGAGCTTTCATCTCTTGAGCCTTTTAGTCCTTTTAGCCTAATGCCTTTGGTGCTCTGACTGACACTCAGGCTAGCAGCCTCCACTGGCAGGCAAAAGTGAGGGCACTCAGATCACCAGAAGACAGCATCAACCAACACTCAACCCAGGGATAAGACTGAACACATCCTACCGATAATATTCATCTTAACAGCATGAAACACTTCAGAGAGTTAAAATGAAGTGAGGATTTAATTTCTACACTATGGCTAATGTGCACCATGGCAAATCAATGATGCCTAACAACATACAATACAAGCACCGTGTATCACAGGAGGTTGGTGGCACCTTAGTTGGGGAGGACGGGCTCATGGTAATGGCTGGAGCGTTATAGGTGGAATGGTATCAAATACATCAAACACATGATTTCCATGTTTGATGCCGTTCCATTTGCTCCGTTCCAGCCATTATTATGAGCCTCCACTGCCATGCATGGATATGAAAGGATCTGTAAGGTGGCTCAATAAACATTGGGCGATGTTGTCGCTCTCTTTTGAAATAGACGCCAAGTTGCTGAAGGAGATGGATGACATGAATATTAAGCCAGTTGTTGGTTGCTATAAGATGGCACCACTGTTTGTTATTTGTGGAAGCTTTGCTATAACGGTAACACTTCAAATCAAATAAAATCAAATTGTATTGGTCACATACACATATTTAGTAGATGTTATTGCGGGTGCAGCGAAATGCTTGTGCTCCTAGTGCCAACAGTGCAGTAGTATCTAACAATACACAACAATACACACAAATCTAAAAGTAAAATAATGGCATTAAGAAATATACAAATATTAGGACGAGCAATGTCGGAGTGGCTTCTAGCTTTAAGCTCTTTATTGGAAGGGAATGTACATAAGGAATTCATAACACCCTTTATGGAACCAGTTATGACACTTTTATGGAACCAGGTATGACACCTTTATGGAACCAGGTATGACACCTTTATGGAACCAGTTATGACACCTTGGTTTCCTGAGTGGCACAGTGGTCTAAGGCACTGCATCGCAGTGCTAGCTGTGCCACTAGAGATCCTGGTTTGAATCCAGGCTCTGTCGTAGCCGGCCGCGACCGGGAGACCCATGGGGTGGCGCATAATTGGCCCTGCGTCGTCCAGGGTAGGGGAGGGAATGGCCGGCAGGGATGTAGATTGGTTGGTAGAGCATGGCGTTTGCAACGCCAGGGTTGTGGATTCAATTCCCACGGGGGGCCAGTATGAAAAATAAAATAATGTATGCACTCACTAACTGTAAGTCGCTCTGGATAAGAGCGTCTGCTAAATGACTAAAATGTAAATGTTTATGGAACCAGTTATGACACCTTTATGGAACCAGTTATGACACCTTTATGGAACCAGTTATGACACCTTTATGGAACCAGTTATGACACCTTTATGGAACCAGTTATGACACCTTTATTGAACCAGTTATGACAGCTTTATGGAACCAGTTATGTCACCTTTATGGAACCAGTTATAACACCTTTATGGAACCAGTTATGACAGCTTTATGGAACCAGTTATGACACCTTTATGGACCAAGTTATGACACCTTTATGGAACCAGTTATGACAGCTTTATGGGTGTTGCAGTATCAAAGGTGTTATAAATGCTTCATGTACAGTATACAGTATACAGTAGGAGATGTTGACACCTTTGAGGAAAGAGTTAACTCTCTATAGCCTCATTGCCAAAGTCCTGAAGTATCTCTTTAAGACTGTAAAGCTATTTTCATGGTTTTAGTGCTCAGCACAGCAAGCAGTCTTTATATGTCCCACGGCGATGCTGTTGTTTCCTTATGCTGACGGGTGTGTAAAATTCTCTGAAAATATATTTGGCAAAACAAAGTGTCAATAACCTCTTTCTCTGGCAGGTCAAGAGTCTGCCAGTCAGGAGTGCAAGATGGGTGGGAGGGGAGAGGAGGAGAGGGGATGGAGGGAGAGCGTAGCGAGGCAGAGAGGGCAAGCTGGGTGGGAGGGGAGAGGATGGAGGGAGAGCAGAGAGGGCAAGCTTAGTGAGAGAGGAAGAAAACACCAGCGAGGCAGAGAGGTGATACAACCAGGAGTAATATGAAGAGGAGGATGAAGAGATAGAGAGATGTCACCTCCCAATCCCCTACACAAACACACACTGTGCGTCCTGTGTAGTGTGCAGGCAGCTAAGAATGGGGCTTAGTGTGCGTCAGTCAGAAGAATGGTGACATATGTGCCATTATTTATAGCCAGCAGATCCTCTGAGAGGCCCAGCCCAGGGGCTGCTTAGAGAGGTATTATTACAATGAGCCCAAAGGCCTGCGCCAGAGCACCATCCAACCCAACCCGCAAAACTTTTCATATTAAATAAACCAATAATGATATATGTGTTGTTCCTGCACAAGGAATCAAGCATCCTCACGAGAGTGATTTTAATGTTGTCATTAGAATACAATCATAAGAATAAGTGTATATTTACAGAGCTGTTGTATTTAAGGTGTATGTACAGGGGCTCCCAGTATACAGATTGGGAGAAGGGGGAGGGATTAATTTGAAAAACATAAACATAGTGACATACATTTACCAATACAGATGTTGTGCAATAAAAAGCAATCAGCTTCCTTGTAAAATGGCGGAATTAAGCTCTGGTCTCTTTGTCTGTTAACCACTCCACCACCTCTACATCCTTGAGATTTGAGCTGTGGTCTACATGCAGCCGTGTCACCTGTGACACTCTGGCTCTAGGACTTTTGTATGTGAGCTAGAGTGTATGTTGTTTTGTTGGGGATTTGGGTGTTTTTCTATGTTGGTAGTTCTGTCGGGTGTATTTCTATGTTTGCAGGTCTGTGGGTTGTTTTTCTAGGTGGTTGTATGTTGTAGTCAATGACTCCCAATCGGAGGTAACGAGTGTCAGCTGTCGGCTCGTTATCTCTGATTGGGAGCCATATTTAAACTGTCAGTTTTCACCTTTGTTTTGTGGGTTATTGTTCCTGTTCCAGTGTTGTATGTTCTGTCGGTGTCACAGAGGACTTCACGTATCGTCATTTGTTGTTTTTCGTGGTTGCTTTAATTAAATAAAGTCATCATGTTCACTCCACGCGCTGCGTATTGGTCCGCTCCTTCAGACGATCGTGACAGAATAACCCACCAAAAAAGGACCAAGCAGCGCGTCCAGGAGCAAAGGGTCTGGACATGGGAGGAACTGTTGGACGGTAAAGGGTCCTGGACGTGGGAAGAAATCCTGGACGGCATGGATCGCCGTCCATGGAGCCGAAACAGAGGAGAGGCGACGGAGAGAGGAGCAACGGCGTCGGCAGAGCCAACGTCGGAAGGACGAGAGGCAACCCCAAGAAATTTTTGGGGGGCACATGGCTTGGGCGACGGAGCAGCAGGAGGCTGCCACAAGGCAGAGTCAGAGGGCTGCCAGGTTAAGGGGGGCTGACGGAGGCAGAGAAGGGACGGATTCAGTGGGCTACCAGGTCAAGGGGGCTACTGGGTAAAGCAGGGAAGGAAGGTGTTGAGGCACGGCGTGAGGTACTGGGGTGTGTAACCAGTTCGGTCCGGCCCGTTCCTAGTCCCGAGGTGCAGCCAGTAGTGTGTGTTCCCCGTGACGGTGCGGCCTGTTCCGGTCCCTCGCACTAAGTGTAAGGTGCGCGTCGCCAGCCCGGTTCGGCCTGTTCCTGCCATACGCACCAAGTATGCGGTGCGCGTCGCCAGCTCAGCCCGGCCTGTTCCTACTCCACGCACCAGGGATACGGTGCGCTTCGCCAGCCCAGCCCGGCCTGTTCCTACTCCACGCACCAGGGATACGGTGCGCCGCCAGCCCAGCCCGGCCTGTTCCTACTCCACGCACCAGGGATACGGTGCGCTTCGCCAGCCCGGCCCGGCCTGTTCCGGCCACTCGCACCAGGGATACGGTGCGCGTCGCCAGCCCCGCCCGGCCTGTTCCTGCTCTCCGCACTAGGCGTGAGGTGAGTCCCCAGGGTCCAGCATGCCCTGTTCCGGCTCCCCGCACTAGGCGTTATGGGAGTCCCCAGGGTCCAGCATGCCCTGTTCCGACTCCCCGCACTAGCCCTGAGATGCGTGTCCTCAGCCCGGTACCTCCAGTTCCGGCACCACGCATCAGGCCTACGGTGCGTCCCCAGGGCCAAGCATGCCCTGTTGCTGCTTCCCCGCACTAGCCCTGAGATGCGTGTCCTCAGCCCGGTACCTCCAGTTCCGGCACCACGCATCAGGCCTACGGTGCGTCCCCAGGGTCCAGCATGCCCTGTTGCTTCTCCCCGCACTAGCCCTGAGATGCGTGTCCTCAGCCCGGTACCTCCTGTTCCGGCACCATGCACCAGGCCTACGATGCGCCTCAGACGGCCAGAGTCTGCCATCTGCCCAACGGGGGCCTGAACTGCCCGTCTGCCCTAAGCCTGCAAAGCCGCCCGTCTGCCATGAGCCATCAGAGCCGTCCCGCCAGACCGGAGCCGCTAGAGCCTTCCGTCAGACAGGATCAGCCAGAGCCTTCCGCCAGACAGGATCAGCCAGAGCCTTCTGCCAGACAGGATCAGCCAGAGCCTTCTGCCAGACAGGATCAGCCAGAGCCTTCTGCCAGACAGGATCAGCCAGAGCCTTCCGCCAGACAGGATCAGCCAGATCCGTCAGTCGGCCATGAGCAGCCAGATCCGTCAGCCAGCCATGAGCAGCCAGATCCGTCAGCCAGCCACGAGCAGCCAGATCCGTCAGCCAGCCATGAGCAGCCAGATCCGTCAGCCAGCCATGAGCAGCCAGATCCGTCAGCCAGCCATGAGCAGCCAGATCCGTCAGCCAGCCATGAGCAGCCAGATCCGTCAGCCAGCCATGAGCAGCCAGATCCGTCAGTCAGCCATGAGCAGCCAGATCCGTCAGCCAGCCATGAGCCGTCCAGCCAGGATCCGCCAGAGCCGTCCAGCCGGGGATCCGCCAGAGCCGTCCAGCCAGGATCCGCCAGCCAGCCAGGATCCGCCAGAGCCAGCCAGCCAGGATCCGCCATTTAGTCAGGTGCTGCCCCTTAGCTCGGTGTTGCTCCTTATCCTGGTGCTGTCCCTTATCCTGGTGCTGTCCCTTAGCCTGGTACTGCCCCCTTAGTCCGGTACTGCCCTTTAGTCCGGTACTGCCCCGTAGTCCGGTGCTGCCCCTTAGTCCGGTGCTGCCCCTTGGCCCGGTGCTGCCCCTTGTCCGGTACTGCCCCGTAGTCCGGTGCTGCCCTCTTAGCCCGGTGCTGCCCCTTGTTCCGGTGCTGCCCCTTATACCGGTGCTGCCCCCTTATCCCGGTGCTGCCCCTTAGGCCGATGCTGCCCCTTAGTCCGGTGTTGCCCCTTAGTCCAGGTGGGGTTAGTTGGAGGGTGGTCATTGGGAGGAGGCTACCGAAGCAGGTTGTGACTGTGGTGGGGTGGGGATCACGACCGGGGCCAGAGCCGCCACCGTGGACAGACGCCCACCCAGACCCTCCCCTAGTCCTGATGTTGGTGCGCCCGGAGTTCGCACCTTTAGGGGGGTACTGTGACACTCTGGCTCTAGGACTTTTGTATGTGAGCTAGAGTGTATGTTGTTTTGTTGGGGATTTGGGTGTTTTTCTATGTTGGTAGTTCTGTCGGGTGTATTTCTATGTTTGCAGGTCTGTGGGTTGTTTTTCTAGGTGGTTGTATGTTGTAGTCAATGACTCCCAATCGGAGGTAACGAGTGTCAGCTGTCGGCTCGTTATCTCTGATTGGGAGCCATATTTAAACTGTCAGTTTTCACCTTTGTTTTGTGGGTTATTGTTCCTGTTCCAGTGTTGTATGTTCTGTCGGTGTCACAGAGGACTTCACGTATCGTCATTTGTTGTTTTTCGTGGTTGCTTTAATTAAATAAAGTCATCATGTTCACTCCACGCGCTGCGTATTGGTCCGCTCCTTCAGACGATCGTGACATCACCATGGCGTTGGAGTGTGCTCGTGGGAGGTATAGTGTGAAATAGGGCTGGGCGGTATACCGAGGAATATGCAAAGCCTGAATATGTTAGCTACATGAAGTAGCTAAGAGAATACATTCAATGTAGCCAAAAATTATAAATTGATGAAAATGCAGAAAATGATTTTTGGTTGAAGTTGAATTGAACAGTATAAAACAATCAGAATGGAGAAAGCCCCATTGAAATCACTTAGAATGTATATGTTGCCACCCTAGGGTCACGCACTACTCATAAAGTAAATTTAGAACTTGTGTTATTCAAAAACATAATATACCATCATACCGTCCAATTTTTTGTTATACTGTGATATTATATTTGGCTATATCGCCCAGCCGTAGTGTGAAATGGTTAATAGTAAGTCAATTAGGGGCATGTCTCTAATCCCTGTGGGGCAAAGGCCATCTCTTAAACAGCAGACAATGGGCTTAGCAGTGAGCCCTACAGCTAGGATCCCTTCCCTCTGCATGGCCTGCCTGCTGTGACGTGGTAGTGAGCCCTAGCCATGACCAGCTAGCTCCACCACAGAGGGAGTTAAGTGGTCCTGACTGCACAGCACAGGTATTAGGGTTAGCCTATTGTTGGCGGTGCCTCTGTAAACCACTTCACACAGACTGACCGCTGTGGACTGACTTCACACGCAGCTCTGGCAGGACTGAGGATCTAGGAGCAGTTTTAGAACTATCTTAGAACTAGCACTGTAGATTTGGACAACATGTTATTCACACATTCTTGAACTTGTGACTGCATGGCATGGAAATACTGGGAAAGTCAACGTCTTAACCTCTTAATGATCTGACCCTTTTTTTCAATTTTTGCCTAAAATGACATACGCAAATCTAATTGCCTGTAGCTCAGGACCTGAAGCAAGGATATGCATATTCTTGATACCATTTAAAAGGAAACACTGTGAAGTTTGTAGAAATGTGAAATTAATGTAGGAGAATATAACACATTAGATCTGGTAAAAAATAATACAAACAAAAAAACATGTGTTTTCTATTAATTTTTTTGTTCCATCATATACCACAATATAATATTGCAGTATAGGCGCAATGTAGATTTTGGCCACTAGATGGCAGCAGTGTGTGTGCAAAGTTGATCCAGTGAAGCGTTGCAATACTGGACTATTTTGTTTCAAGTCTGGCCAAATGTGCCGAAATGGTCAATTGATACATTTTCAAGTACATAACTATAGAGAACATACAACAATGATATGGTAATACAAAATGTAAGTTTACACACTCCCAGGAATGTCATACATGATGGATCATTAGCTTATACACTAACTTTCACACATCTAGATGGCCGGGCGGGGTGGGTGTGGAGCCAGAGACAGCAGGGGTTCAAACTGTAGAACCCAGTTCCTACATTTGAATATAAAAATTGATTTTATCAAACAAAACTATGGTACATTTTATCTCTGGGACACTTAGGATCACAAATCAGAACAAGATTACTGAATGTAAGTACATTATTTACCTTCAGAGGTGAATGTATCAAATCAGTTGCCGTAAAAATTTTTTTGTTGTGCACTCTCCTCAAAAAATAGCATGGTATTTTTTTCACTGTAATAGCTACTGTAAATTGGACAGTGCAGTTAGATTAACAATAATTTAAGCTTTCTGCCCATATAAGACATGTCTATGTCCTGGAAAGTTTGCTGTTACTTACAACAGTCATGCTAATCACATTAGCGCACGTTAGCTCAACCGATCCTGTAGAGGTTAACTAGAAACTTTATGGTAAAAAAAAAAAAAAACAGTACTGCACCTCACTTGGTTGCCAAGCCAAAATACATATTTCATTGCCGCCTATTCAAGAGTATGCACATCTGGAGAACACAATGTCATCTCTCTGAAGCAACACTACTACTGCATTTCTGTTGTAGACATACAGCAATTGAGGGGGAGAAAAAGCCAGGGCATGGCTTGAACCAACGACCCTGTTGTTAGACAGGGCAAGCACACTGTAGAATAATAGTGAAGACATCAAAACGATGAAATAACACATATGGAATCATTGCCATAATATGGACTTGCCATAATATTGACTTGGTCTTTTACCAAATAGGGCTATCTTCTGTATACCACCCCTATCTTGTCACAACACAACTGATTGGCTCAAACGCATTAAGAAGGAAAGAAATTCCACAAATTAACTTTGAACAAGGCACACCTGTTAATTGAAATGCATTCCAGGTGACTACCTCATGAAGCTGGTTGAGAGAATGCCAAGATTGTGCAAAGCTGTCATCAAGGCAAAGGGTGGCTAGGTTGAAGAATCTTTTTTGGTTACTACATGATTCCATGTGTTATTTAATAGTTTTGATGTCTTCACTATTATTATACAATGTAGAAAATAGTACAAATAAAGAAAAACCTTTGAATGAGTAGATGTGTCCAAACTTTTGACTGGTACTGTAGCTAGTTGCCAATCTTCTTTAAAAACCGCATTACATTTATCCAAACTGCACAAATTGAGACCTTGTGACTATAAGGTTCTATCTGACATTTTGGTCAAAAATGAGTTAGCCACATAGAGCATTGCTCTTTAGGGGGTCCTTCACGTGAGATATGTCAGATTTGTGAAAAAGTCCCAAAAATTTGTGGGGAAAATGGAAAGTTCTATCTGCGCAAACATCACACAATGCTGGGTTGTCAATCAAAAGTAATTGTAAGTAAGGTGATATACTTATTGAGTCATGAAAGAGGAAGACATCACAAAACAGTTCTGAGATCTGGAACTTGAAAAATACTAATTATCTCAAAACCATACATTTTGCATATAGAACCTTATTGTCCCAAATCCTTGATTATTCATATCATAGGTTCTGGTCCTGTTTTGCAATTACTTAGATGTTTTTCACCACTTTTTCAGAAGAATGGCCATCACTTAAGCTCTTTATGGTAAAAACAAATGAATACTGGTGCCTCACAGCCTTTTACACTCGTACCCGTATTCGGGTTGAAAATGGCAGATTTGGGCACTGATAAACGCCTAAATTGGCACGCAGTGGCTGTACAGTAACATGCTATACATGACATCAGAGCTCTGGCGCTGCGCTTCACAGCGCTGTATGGGTTTTGACTGACAGACATTATGAACTTGAGCACTGCACGTGACAAGAAGTTGCCCCCCATCCCTCCCAGTAATTGGGCAACTAGACAAAAAATGTTTTGTCTGAGTGAGAGAAAAGCTGTAAATTAAGAGGACTCTATGTACAGTTGAAGTCAGAAGTTTACATACACCTTAGCCAAATACATTTAAACTCAGTTTTTCACAATTCCTGACATTTAATCCTAGTAAAAACTCCCTGTCTTAGGTCAGTTAGGATCACCACTTTATTTTAAGAATGTGAAATGTCTGAATAATAGTAGAGAGAATGATTTATTTCAGCTTTTATTTATTTCATCACATTCCCAGTGGGTCAGAAGTTTACATACACTCAATTAGTATTTGGTAGCATTGCCTTTAAATTGTTTAATTTGGGTCAAACGTTTCGGGTAGCCTTCCACAAGCTTCCCACAATAAGTTGGGTGAATTTTGGCACATTCCTCCTGACAGAGCTCGTGTAACTGAGTCAGGTTTGTAGGCCTCCTTGCTCGCAAATGCTTTTTCAGTTCTGCCCACAAATGTTCTATAGGATTGAGGTCAGGGCTTTGTGATGGCCACTCCAATACCTTGTCTTTGTTGTCCTTAAGCCATTTTGCCACAACTTTGGAAGTATGCTTGGGGTCATTGTCCATTTGGAAGACCCATTTGCGACCAAGCTTTAACTTCCTGACTGATGTCTTGAGATGTTGCTTCAATATAGCCACATAATTTTCCTTCCTCATAATGCCATCTATTTTGTGAAGTGCACCAGTCCCTCCTGATTTGAACTTTTCGCACCAAAGTACGTTCATCTCTAGGAGACAGAACGAGTCTCCTTCCTGAGCGGTATGATGGCTGCGTGGTCCCATGGTGTTTATACTTGCGTACTATTGTTTGTACAGATTAACATGGTACCTTCAGGCATTTGGACATTTCTCCCAAGGATTAACCAGATTTATGGAGGTCTACAATTATTATTTTTTTGGCTGATTTCTTTTGATTTTCCCATGATGTCAAGCAAAGAGGCACTGAGTTTGAAGGTAGGCCTTGAAATACATCCACCGGTACACCTCCAATTGACTCAAATGATGTCAATTAGCCTATCAGAAGCTTCTAAAGCCATGACATCATTTTCTGGAATTTTCCAAGCTGTTTAAAGGCACAGTCAACTTAGTGTATGTAAACTTCTGACCCACTGGAATTGTGATACAGTGAATTATAAGTGAAATAATCTGTCTGTAAACAATTGTTGGAAAAATGACGTGTCATGCACCAAGTAGATGTCCTAACCGACTTGTCAAAACTATAGTTTGTTAACAAGAAATTTGTGGAGTGGTTGATAAACGAGTTTTATTGACTCCAACCTAAGTGTATGTATTTTGAAAGATTATAATAAATACTGCTTTGATGTCATACAAGCAAGCCAAACACCCGTGAGTCCAAATGTGCACTTCACATTTCCATATCATAAAACTCATGTCAACGTTTATGATCACTATGTTTAATGTACAGTTACAGGATGACATGGCGTCATACCCTGGGTTGTTCTGAACTGAATGAGCCCGTGTTTGTCTATTGTGAAGAAAATTAACTGCGGCACATGCACCTGAATACACTCATGACTCCTTTCTATGTGCACCAAAAATACGATCTGTTTATCTGAATTGCCTTCTGTAAGAAACCTGTAAGAAACCCTTCAATGTAGCCATGTCCATATAGGGCCAATTCCCACGAGTGTAAAGGGTTAAGGCCCATTGGAGAGGTATTGCTGTTTTTGTCTTGTTCTATATCAATATGAAAACCTCCATGGAATGATTATTTCACAAAAATTACAAACATACCACATTTTATTGATAACTAACAAAGTAGTTTACTGACTTTGGGTGTCAGGGACGAGAAAAACATATCAGTTTACTTATCCAGAGCTAAGGTTTAGCAATGTTACTAGTTCTCCATAGGCTATAGTGTATTTGTCATTTTAGTGAACTAGCGCTTTAACAAATGTGTGATGAACATTAACAATATATTTGATGATGGGATTAGAAATAAGAAAGGGTTTTCTATTTATTTAATCATTAAATATCTGTACTTTTCTATTGAAATGTAAATAATTGTAACATTCTGTGCCAGCTAGAACCTTATGGCTGAACCCAGATTGACATTTCAAAACCATAAGGTTCTATCTGTGTTTGCACCCCACTAAAAGAACGGATTTACAAATGTCTCAGGATTTTGATTCTATGCACTTTGGGTACCTTTAAGGTGAGGACTTTAATGGGTTTTGAAAGAAGAATTCACTACAAAACAGTTCTTAGTTCTTGGATGTGAAAACTTTGATGCTCAATATCTAAGAACTTTGATTTGTGCAAATAGAACATTATAGTCCCAAGGTCACAAAATTATTTTACATGCACTTGCTTCAAATGAAACAAAATGAATGTGACATAAATACCCAACACATGTTCAGTGTTTCTTTTCAATAGTGCTCTCTCTATCCACACCTCTAAATGGAACCCATCCTTTTCACCATATGACCCCACACTTTGGATAAGAATACTTATTTTCCCAGCAGTAGCTCAATTCATATTATGTGTAGTGGCCTGGGGATTCGTTTTCAAGAACTACTGAATACTGCAAGTACCCTAAACACCGCATCCAGTAGTGTTGCTTTCCCAAGTTGGCTACATCCTATGTAATAGGATGGATGAATGGTAAGCAGAAATTCCAGCCATGCAAGCAATTCCTTTTCCAGAGCGCCTTACAGGAGCAATTAGAGTTAAGCGCCTTGCTCAAGGACACATCGACAGAGCCTTGTCTGCTCGGGGACTCAAACCAGCAACCTTTGAGTTAGTAGATCAACGCTCTAACCACTAGGCTACCTGCCGCCTGAATATGCATGTAGTGTACTGACAGGGACAGCAGAGTGTAAAATTGGTGCAGGTTAATATCACAGATGGCTCCAAAGTATTTTAAATGTGCCCAGATAATCAATAACATGCGCATTCATGTATAGGCTACATTCATGTATAGGCTACATTTTCGTTAATCATGCAATAACAGCCATGTATCTGCATTGGGGTCATGCTAATAGAATAATCATGTCCAATTTGATTCCACAATCACATGTCCCATTAAAAGCCTAGCTATACATTTACCTTTACATCTCAATTAAATAATTGAAAAGCTGAATGCATATCGTTATCTCACAGTCATGTTTGATCATGATTGCTGAATCTCAATGAATGTTTCTTGATATAGGCTTCAGTAGCCTATCCATGACACATGCACGCACAGCCTGGTATCAAATGCGACTAGGGTGGCGGCGCGAGGGAAGAATAACAGAATGCAGCAGTATTCTAAACAACAACACGAGTAATTCCATCTAACATCAAGACCAACTTGAAATATAGGCCTACACGTATTTTGGCACCAACTATACATAGTAATGCATTTCTTACAATGAATAAGGGCATGAGAAAGTACGTTTAGACAAATTACCTGACTTTTCAATGTGTTATTCTAACGACTTGATAATCGTGAAACCTCATTACCATAAAACGGCAGTGCTTGTGCCTTTCTTACCGTTCATGGCAGGCGTTTTTCCATCGTGTATTCTACCAAGAAGATTTCGCATCCTCGGCGTCCTTACTTTCACTTCACTATTATTCCAAAATCGTTTTGAATTTCCAATATACTAGCGCAATCCCGACCAACCCTTATCACCGGCTCGCTCTGTGGATAGTGCGCGTTCCATAGCGACCTACTCAGTGCGAAACAACCGCTCCAGTCTCTCAGCGAAGTACTTCAGCAGTTTGAAAGACCGTCACTACATTGGCGCAGCGATACTGGTCAAATGTGTATCGAGTTAATTCAATGAAAATCAAATGCTCACTCGATTTTCATGATGTATCGTAATTCGTCTTCATGGGAAACAATTCCCATTCTTCCTTAGGCTACTTAAATATATGATTAAAAACGCAATACTGTTCAATACAGAATGGAGGCGATTTTTTGCAGTAACATTATAGCTATCCCAGATACATTTGCACTCTGAACAAAACCTTGTAGAAAAGAGTAGACTATATCCTCTGACCGCAACAATCACACGAGGTGCACGGCGGCTCAGAGGGGTTGACGCTGAGCAGACCGATAATTGGGTCTATAGGCACACATTCAGATGAGGATGCCAAATGCCTGGGTTGAAATATGTCACATCTGGATTCATAGTTAAAACATTAGTCCTAGATATTAAAATATAACGAGATTTACGTGACACAAGAGTGAACATGCGTGCATTTAAAAGCCAGATACAAAGTCATTTCCGTTGCCTTGACCACTTGCCGAAAGTCTTACTCAGAGTCTTATCATATTTATCATGCCACTTTCTTTATTTGTGGCTGGTTTGATGTCTTCAATTAGCCCAGTTAAGTTTAGATCCCCTCAATAATACTGATGTTCTCTCATATAGTGTATATGCATGGGTTGTGCATTATTACGCACACATGAGCGAGTTTCCAATTGTGTGGCCATCTACAGTGCATTCGGAAAGTATTCAGACCCCTTGACTTTTTCCACATTTTGTTACTTTATAGCCTTATTCTAAAATTGAGTAAATGGTTCCCCCCCCATCAATCTACACCAAATACCCCATAATGACAAAGCAAAAACAGGTTTTTAGATTTTTTGCCATTCTATAAAAATAAAAAAACGGAAATATGACATTTACATAAGTATTCAGACCCTTTACTCAGTACTTTGTTGAAGCACCTTTGGCAGCAATTACAGCCTCGAGTCTTCTTGGGTATGACGCTACAAGCTTGGCACACCTGTATTTGGGGAGTTTCTCCCATTCTTCTCTGCAGATCCTCTCAAGCTCTGTCAGGTTGGATGGGGAGCGTTGCTGCACAGCTATTTTCAGGTCTCTCCAGAGATGTTCCATTGGATTCAAGTCCGGGCTCTGGCTGGGCAACTCAAGGACATTCAGAGACTTGCCCGAAGCCACTCCTGCGTTGGCTTGGCTGTGTGCTTAGGGTCATTGTCCTGTTGGAAGGTGAATCTTTGCCCCAGTCTGAGGTCCTGAGTGCTCTGGAGCAGGTTTTCATCAAGGATCTCTCTGTACTTTGCTCTGTTCATCTTTCCCTCGATCTTGACTAGTCTCCCAGTCCCTACCGCTGAAAAACATCCCTATATCATGATACTGCCACCACCATGCTTCACCGTAGGGATGATCACAGGTTTCCTCCAGACGTGATGCTTGGCATTGAGGCCAAAGAGTTCAATCTTGGTTTCATCAGACCAGAGAATCTTGTTTCTCATGGTCTGAGAGTCCTTTAGGTGCCTTTTAGCAAACTCCAAGGGGGCTGTCATGTGCCTTTTACTGAGGAGTGGCTTCCATCTGGCCACTCTACCATAAAGGCCTGATTGGTGGAGTCTGCAGAGATGGTTGTCCTTCTGGATGGTTCTCCCATCTCCACAGAGGAACTCAGGAGCTCTGTCAGAGTGACCATCTGGTTCTTGGTCACCTCCCTGACCAAGGCCTTTCTCCCCCGATTGCTCAGCTCTAGGAAGAGTCTTGGTGGGTCTAAACTTCTTCCATTTAAGAATGATGGAGGCCACTGTGTTCTTGGGGACCTTCAATGCTGCAGAACTTTTTTGGTACCCTTCCCCAGATCTGTGCCTCGACACAATCCTATCTCAGAGCTCTACGGACAATTCCTTTGACCTCATGGCTTGGTTTTTGCTCTGACATGCATTGTCAACTGTGGTACCTTATATAGTGTCAATCAATTGAATTTACCACAGGTGGACTCCAATCAAGTTGTAGAAACATCTCAAGGATGATCAATAGAAACAGGATGCAAAGGGTCTGAACACATATGTAAATAAGGTATTTCTGTTTTTATTTTTAATAAATCAGTTTTCACTTTGTCATTATGGGCTATTGTGTGTAGATTGATGAGGAAATGTTTTATTTAATCAATTTGAGCATAAGGCTGTAATGTAACAAAATGTGGAAAAAGGGAAAGGGTCTGAAAACTTTCTGAATGCACTGTATGTTGTGTATCTCAGTTAAGAATCAAAGGATTTCTTGTTTTCGTTCATAGGTGTTTTCTTCCTGTCTGTGATCAAAGATGGTGGGTATTTAGAACAACAGGGACAAGGGTAGCCTAAGGGCAGTTCCATGGTAACAGAGTGACGCTGAGACTCACATTTTCACTTTAAAATGTATGCCAAGTTAAATCCTTTGATTGCAAAGTTGAACAAAAAATACATCTATATGCAGAAGTCTACTTTTAACAATTGCCACTGAACATTTTACTAAAAGACATTTACTTTAGGAACAGCACAAATGCAAAGTTTGGTAACAGAATGACAGTAAAATCTCCCTCAGTTTTTTATGTGACCACATTTTCCAAAAACTCTTGAATATGTACGTTGAATTAAGAGTCAAAGATGTCTGCAGAAAGAATGGGGTGTCAGCATATTACACAGAGTTTGAAAAAATCTATTTTGGTTATTGAACTACGGTAAGTGAAGTGGATCAACACCCGGTAACAGAATTACATCATTATCTGTACTATACAGAAATGCATAATTATGGATGTCATTATCTTCATGGTGATGTATCCTCAATAGGTACTCAAAGGCAGAAACATGCAATATCCTCATTTGCATGTTTGGGTATTATTCGACGCTCTGGTTATTATTCTAATGAGCTCCGCCCTCAAACAAGACCAAGATTTGTTTGTCCAGACCAGACCAAATCTGTACCAATCATAGACGTCTATGTTTCACAATGTTACAGCACAGTTACAGTGCATTCTGAATGTATTTAGACCCCTTCCTTTTTTACACATTTTGTTACGTTACAGCCTTATTCTAAAATGGATTAAATAAAAAAACTCCATCAATCTACACACAATACTCCATAATGACAAAGAGAAAACAGGTTTTTAGAAATGTTTGCAAATTTATAAAAAGAACAACAACAAAAACAAGGTATTTACATAAGTATTCAGACCCTTTGCTATGAGACTCTAAGTTGAGCTCAGGTGCATCCTGTTTCCATTAAACATCCTTGAGATGTTTCTACAACTTGATTGGAGTCCACCTGTGGTAAATTCAATTGATTGGACATGATTTGGAAAGGCACACACCTGTCTATATAAGGTCCCACAGTTGACAGTACATGTCAGAGCAAAAACCAAGCCATGAGGTCGAAGGAGTTGCCCGTAGGGCTCAGAGACAGGATATTGTTTTGGGCACCCATCATTCTTAAATGAAAGAAGTTTAGAACCACCAAGACTCTTCCTAGAGCTGGCCGCCCGGCCAAACTGAGCAATCAGGGGAGAAGGGCCTTGGTCAGGGAGGTGACCAAGAACCCAATGGTCACTCTGACAGAGCTCCAGAGTTCCTCTGTGGAGATGGGAGAACCTTCCAGAAGGACAACCATTTCTGCAGCACTCCACCAATCAGGCCTTTATGGTAGAGTGGCCAGACGGAAGCCACTCCTCAGTAAAAGGCACATGACAGCCCACTTGGAGTTTGCTAAAAGGCACCTAAAGGACTCTCAGACCATGAGAAACAAGATTCTCTGGTCTGATGAAACCAAGATTGAACTCTTTGGCCTGAATGCCAAGCGTCACATCTGGAGGAAATCTGGCACCATCCCTACGGTGAAGCATGGTGGAGGCAGCATCATGCTGTGGGGATGTTTCTCAGCGGCAGGGACTGGGAGACTAGTCAGGATCGAGGCAAAGATGAACGGAGCAAAGTACAGAGATATCCTTGATGAAAACCTGCTCCAGAGCGCTCAGGACCTCAGACTGGGGCGAAGGTTCACCTTCCAACAGGACAACAACCCTAAGCACACAGCCAAGACACACGCAGGAGTAGCTTCGGGACAAGTCTCTGAATGTCCTTGAGTGGCCCAGCCAGAGCCCGGACTTGAACCCGATCAAACATCTCTGGAGAGACCTGAAAATAGCTGTGCAGCGACACTCCCCATCCAACCTGACAAAGCTTGACAGAATCTGCAGAGAAGAATGAGAGAAACTCCCCAAATACAGGTGTGCCAAGATTATAGCGTCATACCCAAGACGACTTGAGGCTTTAATCGCTGCCAAAGGTGCTTCAACAAAGTACTGAGTAAAGGGTCTGAATACTTATGTAAATGTGATATTTCCGTTTTTTTTAATCATTTACCAAAAATTCTAAAAACCTATTTTTTTGCTTTTGCTGTGTGTAGATTGATGAGGGAAAACAATTATTTAATCAATTTTAGAATAAGGCTGTAACATAACAAAATATGGGAAATGTCAAGGGGTCTGAATACTTTCCGAATGCACTGTATGTAACAGCACAGTAGAGCACAGCACAGTACAGCATAGTACATTAGAGTAAAGAAAAGTAGCATAGAGAACAGTTTAGTACAGTACAACACAGTAAAGTACAGTCCAGTAAAGTAGTGTATATTACATTATACTGTACTCTACTGTACTCTACTGTACTGAACTATACTTTTCTTTACTGTACTCTACTGTACTTAACTATACTATATACACTATAATTATTTAGTAGGTCTACCTTTACTTGTTACATCTGTGAACTTTCATAATCCTCCCTCATGAGGGAGACAAATTAAAAAATAACTTAAAGATATGTGGGTTTTTGGTTACAGAATGACAAGACACTAGGCAAAATTTCTTAAACTTATAGAAGGCAAATCATTTCAGTGTTGATATTAGTTGGCAGGGATGTTTACTTTAACATTACTGTGTTTTGATGTATTTCTAATACCTTTTAAGACTTTTTCTAGTAGATGTTTTATAAGTCAGAAAATGCTCCAGAAAATGCCTTTTCATCTTCTAATAATCACAAGGGGAATGGTCTTTAGAGTGAGACACGGTGGTAAAGTAAATGCTCCATAGAACAAAAGTAATGCGATGCTAGGTTTCAACTTTCCACTCCTCCCTCTCGATTTTTAATGATGCTTTTCAGCACCAGCCTATATGGCAAATTGGCCTGAGAGATAATTAACCATTAATATCTGGGTACGATTGCTATGCAAAATGATATGGAAATCAGCTTGAAAATGTTTACTCATCATAGAGAAATAAAATAATCTACTTAAACTGTGTGAAAAGCAGTCAACACCATCTCCTTCTCGGGTTAATTAACACCTTGATCCCAGAGCAAGGTGTTATGGCATCTCACTTTCATGCTGTTAAATATCATTTAAAGAGAACACAATGATTGCACACAAAGCAGATGTCAACATTACACTAAATGGTGTGTTAGACGTCTTAACATGTCTGTATTAAAGTCTGTATTCATCTGCATTAGCGCGTGTGTGTGTGTGTTTGTGTGTGTGTGTGTGCGTGTGTGTGTGCAATACTCTCCATGTGTTTGTTTAGATGTCTTTGCGTGGTTGCTGTAAATGCACGGCGAAAAGCCTGAGAAAAGGAAAAAGGAAATTCTTCCTAGAAAATGTAGTTTGGGTACCCATCCATGCCTATTTTAGGGATTACAGTCATGACAATTCTATACTTCCATGTAACATCCTGAGAATGGCCCTACACTCTAAAAAATAAAAGGTTCCTGGAGTATCCTTTAGGGGTTCTTCAAATTGAAACTGTGGGGGAACCCCTATAAGTTCTTTAAAATAACCCTTTAAAAGGGTTCTTCAAAGAACCCCTTTTCATGGATCCTCAAATAACCTTTTTGAAGAACCTTTTGGGGTTAATTTTCTAACTACCCCCCCTCCCCTATCATTATTATTATTAATAATAATAATGTGCATAACAATAACAACAATAACACAATATTTTAGTTGTCAGTGTTTATTCTGATTTTAACAGCGAAGCAGAATAAAACAAATGTAAATATGAGGTAAACTCCCAGCAGAGCCCCAAGTCCAATGGGTATATCCTCTGTTGTGTTGATGTTAATGTGTTGATGTTCTCCGTTTCCATAGCCAGAATGCAGTGCATGGTGATTAAACAAGTTTTCTGTTATATTTATCAGAGGTGTAGGGAGGGTGAAGTCCGTGAATCCAAAAAATAGTAATTATACAGATGATTAACAAAACATTCACACAACAGTATTCATACCTTGGGTTTTGTGGTAAATGTGAATGAAAAAAACTGTTTTGATAATGGTTTTCATACACATACCTTGTCCATTATGTAGAGGCCTATGGGATTTTAATTGAAGAGGTAAGGGAGGATGATGGTAAATGTGCTATGCATAGCATACCAATACCAATTGACATACCTTTGTATGCCTCCTCATCTCTATACTTGCAGACACAGACACAAAAGTTCAGTCATCTGCACCCAATACAGCTAGCCTTCAACATATTCTTATAGCCTACATATTCTTACCTCTTTGTTGATTGATATCCATTTAATTGTGTTCATTTTCTGTTTTAGAAAGATTTGCACAAATATGAAAAGGTAGATGGTATCATCATAAAACAATATACATTTAGATCATACAAGGGACAAACCTTTCCTTAAATTGAGGAGATCTTTAAATGTTTCAGTTAAGTGCCTGCACCTGCTGTCCTTTCAAATTCAAATCCAAATGTTTCAGTTGGGCAGTTAGGTTCCTGCAAGAACACCCACCAACTAAGGAGGTTCCTCGATGAACCCCACCTCCTATGGGGTTCTTGGAATAACCTTTTGGGGGAAATCTTCAGTGCCAAGAACCTAAGGTTCTTCGAAGAACTTTGAGGATCTTAGAAGAACCCTGGTTGAACCCCTAATTTTTAGAGTGTAACATGCTTAGCCTGCAGAATAAAAAGCCCTACGCCAACAGAATTGACCAGGGTGTGAGGAATCTGAGTGCAGCTCAAAGGGGATAACATGAACTGAGAATGCATACGTGTGGTTGCTTCCCGTGGTCTGAGTGAGGGGTTGATTTGGCTTTGGCTGTCATGGTCCTTCAGCATCAAATCTAACATTCCTTTCTGGCTATGGCCCAGTCCATTCTCTCAGTTATGTTGTATACATGCAAGTATGCGCTATGGATGCCTTTTATTTGTAGTTATCTGCCTGCGGTTGATGCAGGGTGTGTTTGGGAGCTTTAATACTACTGTGGTGTACATACTTCAGGTGTGATTTTATATAATTATGTCCCTTCTCTCAACTGACTCTGCTGCTAGAATATGGCATGTGGCATGTACGTTTTGTCGTAATAATGTCTTCTGGGCAGATATAAAATAACTGTGGTAGTTTGCTGTTTTGCATAGAAAATAGGAAATTAAACCTAGCAGAAAATGAGTTCTGTTCTTCTTAATGCTTCTTCCTCCCTTGTATGTGGATGCAAAACCTCTTGATGAAAGCAAGGTGCTATCTTGTTCGTACTAAGATCTAAGTTGTTAAGGCCTTTTCCAAGTGTCGGCTCGATTATACACCCTTTTCTCCTACAGAGATTTCATTGACTGAGAGAAAACGGCGAAAGAGGCAAACGCCTTCTCATCCTTTTTGATCGCCTTATGGTGTGCTACCTGACAATTAGCCTCTTTCTACTTGAAATAAATGACGTGGAGTGTGTGTTCATGGATGGGTTTTTGAGGGCAATGGGGTTGTCAGAAATGGCATCACTTCAACCAGTCGAGAGCATATAAAAAAATCCTCTGACACGCAGACGTTTTTGGTATGGTGAGTCAATGCAATTTCACATACCCCTTGGACTCCACACTCCAAGCCCTTTGAAGTCCTGGAGATAGAATACATTTTCTAAAAAGGTAGATAAAATAATACAGCTAGATTATGCCTCACTAACTTGGAATCATGGCCGCCATCTTGGCAAAGTGTTACTGTTACACTAACAGTCTACAGTTTATTTGGGCATATGTGGGTTCTGTTTTGAATTGCAAAAATGGCTGTCATTATTCACATTCATCAATACCAGAAACTGTATGCATGTTTTCTTTGAAGAAAGACACTGGTTTTGTTAAGAAACGGTTAAATACCCTGACATATACTGTATACTGTGTACTTACAGTATTTGTACTGATTATGTTCTTGCTAATATAATGCTCACAGTGGGTGGCATTGATGTTCAGACACTCATATAACTGCATATAGTGATAGCTGGGGAAGGCAGCCATTATACCCAGTAGCAAACTTCATACTGTACATATACCTTCAGAAGTCAGGGAAGAAGTCAGTGAAAACCTCCGAACACCTTAAGATAAGAGAGCAGCATGTTTTCTCTCATTAAGAGAAAATATAAGCAATCAAGAAACGTGTTTCCTTTGACAAAATGCTTCATGCATTTGAATCCATGGAGTAATATTGTTAAATTCATTTATATCCCGTAACAGGGATTACAATTTTTATTCAAACGGATGTTTACTTTAACATCTCATCTCATTCATATTTTCCTGGTAATAATAATGCAAATGTGTATTCCCTCAGATTATAATGTTGATCAGTGTTTAGTTCAGGCAGCTAAGGAGAATCAGTCAGAGTATTGGGATCAGTTGATGTCATGACCTGTGACTGCCTGCATCTGTCATCTAGATCTAAATGAGGTACACTTACATAACATTTACATGACATACATGCATTACATGCATGTCTATGCTTTTGTATTTGTGTGCATGTATTATATATGTACATGCATATGTGGGTTGTTGATTGACATGAATTTATGCAAAAAACAACAGAACACTTACACTTAGAAGATAGCTACTGTACTTCTGAGAGATTTACAGCATAGCAAATTGTATTGGTTCTTAATGAATCTCCACAAGCATTGTGTAACCACATGCCTTGTCATTATTATTGTCTGTGGCTCTACTGTTGGAGGAGAATAGCACCTTTCTAAGATTAAAACACAAGTTATTTTTTTGCAATTATTTTTAAAAAATCGGCGGTAGATCAGCTTTAATATTGCACATAGATTGTGTCTTTCTTCAATGTAATTGTCTGCATCATTTCCAATCCCCCACATTTTTTTGGGGTCAATATATATATATAAAATATATGAAAACACGACTGTTTGTTCTGCTTGGGGGGGTTTGCTTCCCACAGCATGCACTGTCAACTGTTAACAAACACCTGCCTTCCACTCAAATTGTCTAACGGGTGATTTAAATACTTATTTTATTTTTGCCTCAGGGCTCACTGCGCGATTTAGAAATTCCTCTCTCTGTTGCATTATACACAGCTTTGGGAAAGGGGTTTGATGTGCAACACAAATTCTACGGTTTCTAATGTTAAATTTAGGTCACTGTCGAATGATAATTGGTTGATGCTGTATTGTGGCTTAACTTAACATTCTTTTTAATGAAAGAAAGTTAGGCTTTTCGAACTGGAATTGAAAATGTAATGCAGGGGAACTGGTTCTTATCACAGGCAACACAATCCAGCCTGCCATATTATGATGCTTTACAATTCATAGTACATTAGATTTACAGTACATGTATACATCCCTTTTCCCCAACATTTCTACAAGTGCAAATATGTCTATGGTACACTGAAGGCACTACTACAGTGAAGTCTTCACCCTATTAATCTCTGGGCTATATGCTGAATCACAATATTACCACCAAAGCAATTACTTTGTTGCATGTTGAAAGGTAACAGCCATGGTACAGAGTTAAGCTGCGGTTGGTTGGTTGCGTGTTTTATCCTCTTAGATGTAAAGTCCCCTGTTTTGGGAACCTGCGTGGTTCTGGTACCGGTTCCGACCGACATATTTGCTTATCAATTGATATGTGGACACCATAGATTTAAATGGCTTGCATTGAGCGGTAGGCCGGATTTTCACAGACACAAGAGTATGTCTCTTCTGCCTGTGTGAAGCAGGATGTGAAATCTGACACCACTTGAAGCTGGGATGTCCCTCCTACCATTTAATTCGCTCTTCCGACTGTCCATCAACTCCTGGCTGAAGCCTACATCACAGCCACAGACAACGCATATGCCTGGAATCGTTACATCATAATGCAGCAGGAGAGAGTTGTTTCGTCACTGTAGATTTATTTATAGCCAGTAATCTAAAATAATTAATAGATTTAAAACAAAAAACACTTTCTGGTTGTCATAGGCAGACAATATTAATATGGGATGAAAGGCGAGTTCCTAACGAGTTCAGGAAGCCAAGCTAGAGCTCAGTGAGACGTTCACAGTGATGGGGGCAGACATTTTGATCAAGAGAGACCTTTAGTAAATATGCACATTTTCTCTAACACTAAATATATAAATATGTATATTACAGTTGTTAGGAAGGTGAAATCTTATAGTTAGTTGTTGTATAAATTGATATAAGTAATTTCAAGCCTTATTCATACAGTTTTGTTGAATAGGAAATACACTTTACGGTATATACAAAAGTATGTGGACACCCCTTCAAATTAGTGAATTCGGCTATTTCAGCCACACCTGCTGCTGACAGGTGTATAAAAATTGAGCACACAGCCATACAATCTCCATAGGCAAAAATTGGCAGTAGAATGGCCTTACTGAAGAGCTCAGTGACGTTCAACGTGGCACCGTCATAGGATGCCACCTTTCCAACAAGTCTGTTCGGCTAGAGCTGCCCGGTCAACTGTAAGTGCTGTTATTGTGAAGTGGAAACGTCTAGGAGCAACAACGGCTCAGCCGCGAAGTGGTAGGCCACACAAGCTCACAGAACGGGACTGCCGAGTGCTGAAGCGCGTAGCGCGTAAAAATCGTCTGTCCTCGGTTGCAACACTCACTACCGAGTTTCAAAACGCCTCTGGAAGCAACATCAGCACAAGAACTGTTCGTCAGGGAGCTTCATGAAATGGATTTCCATGGCCGAGCAGCCGCACACAAGCCTAAGATCACCATGCGCAATGCCAAGCATTGGCTAGAGTGGTGTAAAGCTTGCCGCCATTGGACTCTGGAGCAGTGGAAATGCATTCTCTGGAGTGATGAATCACGCTTCACCATCTGGTAGTCTGATGGGCGAATCTTCGTTTGGCAGATGCCAGGAGAACACTACCTGCCGGAATGCATAGTGCCAACTGTAAAGTTTGGTGGAGGAGGAATAATGGTTTGGGGCTGTTTTTCATGGTTCGGGCTAGGACCCTTAGTTCCAGTGAAGAGAAATCTTAACGCTACAGAATACATTGACATTCTAGACAATTCTGTGCTTCCAACTTTGTGGCAACAGTTTGGGGAAGGTCCTTTCCTGTTTCAGCATGACAATGCCCCCGTGCACAAAGTGAGGTCCATACAGAAATGGTTTGTTGAGACCGGTGTGGAAGAACTTGAGTGGCCTGCACAGAGCCCTGCACGCCAGGCATAATCGCCCAACATCAGTGCCCGACCTCACTAATGCTCTCGTGGCTGAATGGAAGCAAGTCCCCGCAGCAATGTTCCAACATCTAGTGGAAAGCCTTCCCAGAAGAGTGGAGGCTGTTATAGCAGCAAAGGGGGGACCGACTCCATATTAATGCCCATTATTTTGGAATTAGCTGTTCGACGAGCAGGTGTCCACATAATTTTGGTCTTGTAGTGTACATATTTTTTATCATATTTGTATTGTGTACTTGAGCGTGTGTCCTCAAAAGTGTCTACACCTCAGTAATTTATAAAAACATTTACCAGAAAGTTGAGATTTTAACCTTTCTTGGAGTATGCAGCATTACTAGTTATTGTTTATGGCCCTCTCATGATAAATAATTACTTTGGGGGATTTTGTAGATGACATTTTCCATTACTTTTAGTTACATTTACGACAATTTAAACAATGAAACAGGAATGATCTGATCTGAAAGGGATGTGTGAAGATCCAATCCTCAAACACGTGATTTAATTAAATAAAATTTCATTTGTCACATGCGCCGAATACAACTGGTGTAGACTTTACCGTGAAATGCTTGCTTACAAGCCCTTCCCAACGATGCAGTTTCAAAATAATAGTACAAATAAAAATGAATAGTAACACTATTGATTACACAGAAGCATCACCTCAAATTACAGTATTGTCACTGTCAATCACTCTTCCTATCAAACAGTAGCATTCCTAACACTAGGTAGAGGTATGTTTTTAGATTTGCTCAGGAGTTTGATCAGGGGATTGATCCAGGCCTGGTTTCCTAGAACCTCTGTAGCAGTCAGGCAGCTTGAAGATGTCACCATCCAGGCTCATGTCACAGTGTCAGTGGAGGCTCCTCAGAGGAGGAAGGGGAGGACCATCCTCCTCAGTGAATTTCATGATAAAACTTTAGATACATTTTTTTTTAGATAAAACTATACTAAATATAATCACATCACCAAATAACTGATTAAAACACACTATTTTGCAAAGAAGGTCTACAGTAGCCTCAACAGCACTCTGTTGGGTAGCACCATGGTGTAGCTGGAATAACAGCTAGCTTCCGTCCTTTCATAGACTTACACAGTAATTATGACAACTTCCGGAGGACATACTCCAGCCTATCAGAGCAGCATGAACTGACATGTTGTCCACGCAATCAAAGGATCAGAGAATTAATCTAGTACGGTGTAACTGCTTACTGACTGTACACTAACGTTACTGCATGATTGTAGCGGGTTTACTAACGTGTTAGTTCTATTAGCAATACTGACTATGACGTTACTTTAGCTAATATGGTGACAACGATGTAGGCTGTTTGTAGAGGTTTGGCTTGGAAAGGTTTTTTCGCCTGGTCACAAAGAGCTGATGTGTTGTGCATTGAAGTCCACATGCGAAGGGAAGATAAGGAATACATCGTTGCTGTTATGAGAGTGAACTCTGTGTGAATTCTGTTTACGCGTGATCAGGGGTGTATTCATTCCGCCGATTCTGTTGAAAAACGTTTCTTAAACGGAAGCAAACGGGGATAAACATGCCTGAATTTGTCCAATAGAAACTCTTGTTTGCAACTGCTGGACTAACGATTACACCCTAGATCAGCTAGATGCAGGCAAGAGTGTGCAAGGCGGTATTGAATGTCAATGTCTGTGACCTCAAATTTGTCTCTCGACCTGTGTGCACCTAAGTTGTAAACTTTCATTCAAAGGCTAGGTTGTAGCAACCTCATGATGGGTACAGGGAAAATTAGAGTATCATGTAGTAGCCTAAGCCTATCGCTGTTACCTTTACGTCATTTAGCAGACGCTCTTATCCAGAGCAACTTACAGGAGCAATTAGGGTTAAGTGCCTTGCTCAAGGGCACATCAACAGATTTTTCACCTAGTCGGCTTGGGGATTAGAACCAGCGACCTTTCGGTTACTGGCACAACGCTCTTAACCACTAAGCTACCTGCCACCCCACTAAGCTACCTGCCGCCCCTGAATGGAATATGAATGAGAGTCATCCAATATGCTTTAATAGAAATAAGGCCATGCTCATGAAAAAATTATCGTCCTCCCTCATCTTAAACGGCACTGACCGCCACTGCACAGTATGTAGTAATAGCTCTGACGTTTGTTGATTTTTAGAATTGTTTGTTTGCTGGATTTCAGTTGACGCGACAGAGAACCATTGTACCATCTAATCTGCTGTGAATTATATTTTTAATAACCCAAAATGTCATATTTTCAGCAGTTTGAAGCCGATGTACAAAAATGAAAATCACAGAAGCAAACACAAAACTTATGGTGAAGCATAAAAATATCGCACATAGAACAAATCTATAGCTTATCAGACTTGCTTTCAACAAGAATGACAGATCTATAACAGAAATGTAGAGTATATCTAAAATCAGTCTGGTTGTACACAAAACAACATAATGGGCCTTTAAGATCAACAGGTAGAGCCCTGTCAAGGAATCACTATTTTATATGTGTTCCCCTTGTCCGAAATCCTCTTTACTAAAGTTATTCTTGAAAACCTCTACAATAATGCTCCAGACATCTGGTAAGGCAGCCAAGCATGTCCATAAGAAAATCCCAACCCCCCCACATCCATCTGAACCCAAGAAAATAAGCATATATCTGGATCAGACTCTGTCTAAGCCAGTCTAATGCACAGATCCAGACACTCTGTAAGCCAGCCCTCTTTCTTTGCTCCTGACCCCATCACTGTGATGCTGCTGCTGGTTACCCTGAGCTCCTGCTCTGCCCTGACCTCTGTGTAATCCTCTGTTGCTATTGTCTCGCCACCTGATCCTGCTGCGGACACAATACATTTACCCAGTCTCTTCAATGCCTGCCGTGACCTATCAGCTCACATCGGTGGCGGTGAGCCAAGGCAACAGGATACAGCCTCCTAACACGCAGTGCTGCAGTCCTCCCATGGTCACAACACCAACTCTGTTCCTAAGCAGCAGCCCCCAACGTGGATGTTTCTTGGCTCACGATCAGTACACCACGCCAAGTTACCTTCCTCTGCAAACTCTGGGCTGCAACCTCTGATGTTAGCAATCTGTTAACACTTTCTTTTACTCCTTTTTTTTTTTTTCTGCTGGTGCCCCCATCAGCCTCTTTAACCCTAAAAGTGCCAACTGGGGGTCAAAAAACATCATGCTTTTTTAAACGATTATTATGCTTCAGAAATGTTGTCAAGCAACTAGTTATGGATTCTTGTTGCCGCTTTTACAATTAACCCTTTACACTCGTAGCCACATACGTGTTGAAAATGGCAGATTTGGCCACTGATAAATGCCTAAATTGAAACACAGTGGCTAAACAGTAACATGCTATATATGACGTCAGAGCTCAATGAGTTTTGACTGACATCCATTCTGAATTTGAGCACCTTGCTCGACAAGAAGTTGCTCCCATCCCTCCCACTAATTCTGTAAGTTTTGGTTGTCTGAGAGAGGGAAATGCTGTAGATTGAGAGGACTGTATGTATTTTTAAAGATGAGACGTTTATGGAGGATCAAACTTGCCGTAATTAGAATTAAATGAATAAATAAATGAATGCACACATAAATATATGAACAAATACAGTGGGGAAAAAAAGCATTTAGTCAGCCACAAATTGTGCAAGTTCTCCCACTTAAAAAGATGAGAGAGGCCTGTAATTTTCATCATAGGTACACGTCAACTATGACAGACAAAATGAGAAAAAAAATCCAGAAAATCACATTGTAGGATTTTTAATGAATTTATTTGCAAATTATGGTGGAAAATAAGTATTTGGTCAATAACGAAAGTTTCTCAATACTTTGTTATATACCCTTTGTTGGCAATGACACAGGTCAAACGTTTTCTGTAATACTGTTGCTGGTATTTTGGCCCATTCCTCCATGCAGATCTCCTCTAGAGCAGTGATGTTTTGGGGCTGTTGCTGGGCAACACGGACTTTCAACTCCCTCCAAAGATTTTCTATGGGGTTGAGAACTGGAGACTGGCTAGGCCACTCCAGGACCTTGAAATGCTTCTTACGAAGCCACTCCTTCGTTGCCCAGGCGGTGTGTTTGGGATCCTTGTCATGCTGAAAGACCCAGCCACGTTTCATCTTCAATGCCCTTGCTGATGGAAGGAGGTTTTCACTCAAAATCTCACGATACATGGCCCCATTCATTCTTTCCTTTACACGGATCAGTCGTCCTGGTCCCTATAACAACATTCCAAACTTGTTAAGCATTATCTAGTCAAAATATGGCATGATTCCACTATTTGTATCTGTTTGCATCAGTTTCAATGCAGGACTTTTATTTTGAAGGGAAACCACAGATTCTACTATTGTGGCTAATTGTTATTGTGGCTATCTTCACATAGCAGGCAAAAGCAATTGAGCAACGCACCGTGACATTGATCAACTAATGGTGTGGTAGATACCACCCACAGATGTTTGATTGACACCCTCTCATTATCATATTGGAGGATGAAATACAGAAATTAATAAATATGTAAATGAATAAAATGAATTACAGTTTGAATAATGAGATAATATAGATAAATACTTAAATGCATACAAATGTGATGAAGAGAAAATTAACACATTATAGTCTATTTCTTGTATATTATTTATGTGTGGATTCATTGATGTATTTATTTACATTTTAGTCATTTAGCAGACGCTCTTATCCAGAGCGACTTACAGTTTAGTGAGTCCATACATTTTCATACTGGCCCCCTGTGGGAAACGAACCCACAACCCTGGCGTTGCAAGCGCCATGCTCTACCAACTGAGCTACACGGGGGGCATTTATTTATTTATTCATTTAAGTCTAATTATGGCAGGTCTGGTCCTCCATAGACGTTTAGTATTATAATAAATACCGCTTTGATGTCATACAAGCAAGCCACACACCCCTCCAAATGTGCATTTCACATTTCCATATCATAAAACTAAACTCATGTCATAAACCGTGTCAACATTCATGATCACTATGTTTAATGTACAGTTACAAAATGACATGGCGTCATACCCTGGGTTGTTCTGAACAGAATGTACCTGAATGCACTCATGACACCTTTCTCCTTGCATTGTGAAAGCCTAACACTGTAATATTGTATGTTATAACTTAGCTAGTTATGTTGGCAATAGAACAAGCTTTTCAATTATGCCCACCTGACCCAGATTGCAATTTACAATGGACTGTTTTGGATTGCGTAAACAACTACAGTAATTGTATGATGGTGGGGTTGCAGGGCTGTGTTCCAAACAAAACAACTGTGCTTGCTCTAGTTCCTCAATGGCACAGCTAGGAGAGCTCAAAAAAGCACCTTATAGTTGAAGACTCTTCTTTGAAATGAACAGTGCACACTTAGGAGAGGTGTGTGGCCACATGGAGACACCAGTTAGTCCTCTCACTCAAACCCTTGTCATTTTTTTGTCTTATTTTGCACCTACCCCACATTTTCCAGGAAATATTATTATCATGTTACTGAATGTATCCAGAGTATTTTCAGATTTCGTTATCGACAAATATGGCGAAAAGTACAGTGAATGTAAAATGCACATAAAATGAAGTGTAAGGTTTGCGTTCAGTGTTGTGTCAGGTGAACTGTTGTGTCCTCACCTTTAGTCTAATAATTCCCCCATAATCTACAATCTGTACCCTTTCAATTGCTACTATGGTTATGTACATGCTTTTCATATTTCTTCTGTAAGAAACATTTTAATTCAGCCCTATCCATATAGGCCAATTCCCTCAAGTGTAAAGGGTTAAAGGGGTCTTCAGAGGATATGAAAAGGGAATAAAAAATGATTTGTGTGTTGATATCGAGGAATGAAAAATAAAAAATAATCTTCTGAATACTAGAGAAATAATCCCAGTTAGCACTTTTAAACTAAAAATATGTTGACGCTTTTAGGGTTAAAAGTGGTCTTCAGAGGATATGCAAAGTGGATTAAAAATGCATGCAGGAGTCCAGTGGGCTGATAATGGTAGGAAATGAGATGGAAGGGCATGCTATCTGGGTAGGATTACACAGCGGCCTCACTTGGCCTCGGCTCTAGCCTTGGAGGTCCTCCAGTAGTGTCGTGGATTAGTGGTGCACTCATTAAAAACTCACAGATGAAAACCCCAGGAATTTGCTACAGCTAACGCTGTTTTACAGTATTACATGACAACAACTGCACAGTCAGTCTAGATCTGGACCAGATAAATGTGGCAGGGTCACACTGGATGATGACTAGGGGTCGTTCCATGTCACTTCAGCAAGCCATCTCAGATTGTTCTGAAATCGTTTCTGTAGTTAGAAACAGATAAGCATTCCGGAAGCATTATTTTGTTAAAATTCAATTTGGTCTCTGAGAAATTAAGAATTGATTGCACCCAAATTGGCCATTTTAATTTCTAGGATTCAGATAATATTCAATAAGTATAGTACCTAACATCGATTTGGACCATCGTTTTTTCTAACTTTGAGTTAGAAATGGACCCGTGAGTTCTGGGGGGGGATAGACCTCATTTATCACGAGGTTAGAGCTATAGAGCTGACCCAGAGGAACCCTATAACTGACTATAGGGTTCTACTGCTCTAAACCATTGTAGGGAATACATCTGTTGTGTCACTTGGAATGAGAGCGCTTGTTTGCAATCAGGGGACGCTTGAAATTTGGTGGGAAATCCAAATCCAAAAACGCCCACCGATTTACAAAGCTCCACAGGGAGGCAAGGCACTTTAAAAGCCCCAAAAAAGTTGCCCACTCTACAGCGCACGCTTTTGGCTCCTTTCATCACGAGATTAGCGAATGGGGTCTCTGAATTGCTGGTGTGAAAACAGCGGCATACCTTCTTTGAGCTAGTTTCACTAATGTCATTTTCTCTGCCAACATACATACAGAGACGCATATATGGGCAATTGAGAGGTGTGAATTTGTTACATATTGAGCCGCTCTTCCTGCTAAGGGTCTCTGTGTAGCTGTCCATTGTTCTGAATGTCCAGAGCTGAATCACACCAGCCTGTCATTGGGTGTAAATCTAACGCTGTCCATGGTGCCTAATCACACCAGCCTGACCCATAATTTGAATTGAATCACACAACGCTGTCCAGCGTGCTGATTAAATTGCTGTTCTCCATTATTTTGGGCCTCTCTCACTTGCCTTTCTCTCTCTCCCTCCTTCTTGCTGTCCATGGTGCTGAACCATCACATTCTACCTATAATGGGAGTTGCAACACATGGTGCTTAACCATCACAGTCTAACTATAATGGGAGTTTCAACACATGGTGCTGAACCATCACAGTCTACCTATAATGGGAGTTTCAACACATGGTGCTTAACCATCACAGTCTAACTATAATGGGAGTTTCAACACATGGTGCTGAACCATCACAGTCTAACTATAATGGGAGTTTCAACACATGGTGCTTAACCATCACAGTCTAACTATAATGGGAGTTTCAACACATGGTGCTTAACCATCACAGTCTAACTATAATGGGAGTTTCAACACATGGTGCTTAACCATCACAATCTTTTTTATTTTATTTATTTCACCTTCATTTAACTAGGTAAGCCAGTTGAGAACAAGTTCTCATTTACAACTGCGACCTGGCCAAGATAAAGCAAAGCAGTGCGATTAAAAACAACAACACAGAGTTACATATGGGGTAAACAAAACATAAACTCAAAAATACAACAGAAAATATATATACAGTGTGTGTGAATGTAGTAAGTTATGGAGGTAAGGCAATAAATAGGCCATAGTGCAAAATAGTTACAATTTCGTATAAACACTGGAATGATAGATGTGCAAAAGATGATGTACAAACAGAGATAATGGGGTGAAAATTAGCAAAATAAATAACAATATGGGGATGAGGTAGTTGGGTGGGGCCGATTCTAGATCTAACTTTTGATTGGAGATGCTTAATGTGAGTCTGGAAGGAGAGTTTACAGTCTAACCAGACACCTAGGTATTTGTAGTTGTCCACATACTCTAGGTCAGACCCGCCAAGAGTAGTGATTCTAGTCGGGTGGGCGGGTGCAAGCAGCGTTCGGTTGAAGAGCATGCTAGTGTTTAAGAGCAGTTGGAGGCTACGGAAGGAGTGTTGTATGGCGGTGAAGCTCGTTTGGAGGTTTGTTAACACAGTGTCAAATGAAGGGCCAGATGTATACAAAATGGTATTGTCCGCATAGAGGTGGATCCGAGCGTCACCAGCAGCATGGGGGGCATGGGCAAGCTGCAGCGGAGGGTGCAGAGCTGGTGGCCGGGGTAGTGGTAGCCAGGTGGAAAGCATGGCCAGCCGTAGCAAAATGCTTGTTGAAATTCTCAATTATTGTAGATTTATCGGTGGTGACAGTGTTTCCTAGCCTCAGTGCAGTGGGCAGTTGGGAGGAGGTGCTCTTATTCTCCATGGACTTTACAGTGTCCCAAAACTTTTTGGAGTTAATGCTACAGGATGCAAATTTCAGTTTGAAAAAGCTAGCCTTTGCTTTCCTAACTGATTGTGTATATTGGTTCCTGACTTCCCTGAAAAGTTGCATATCGCGGGGGCTGTTCGATGCTAATGCAGTATGCCACAGGATGTTTTTGTGCTAGTCAAGGGCAGTCAAGTCTGAGGAGAACCAGGGGCTATATCTGTTCTTAGTTCTGCATTTTTTGAATGGGGCATGCTTATTTAAGATTGAGAGGAAAGCACTTTTAAAGAACAACCAGGCATCCTCTACTGACGGAATGAGGTCAATATCCATCCAGGATACCCAGGCCAGGTCAATTAGAAAGGCCTGCTCGCTAAAGGGTTTTAGGAAGCGTTTGACAGTGATGAGGGGTGGTCGTTTGATCGCGGACCCATTACGGATGCAGGCAATAAGGCAGTGATCACTGAGATCCTGGTTGAAGACAGCGGAGGTGTATTTAGAGGGTAAATTTGTCAGGATGATATCTATGAGGGTGCCCATGTTTACAGATTTAGGGTTGTACCTGGTAGGTTCATTGATAATTTGTGTGAGATTGAGGGCATCTAGTTTAGATTGTAGGTTGGCCGGGGTGTTAAGCATATCCCAGTTTAGGTCTCCAAGCAGTACGAACTCTGAGGATAGCTCGGGGCTGAGGGGGGTCTGTAGCAAGCGGCAACAGTGAGAGACTTATTTCTGGAAAGGTGGATTTTTAGAAGTAGAAGCTCAAACTGTTTTGGCATAGATTGCAACCCCACCCCCTTTGGCAGTTCTATCGAGACGGAAAATGTTGTAGTTGGGGATGGACATTTCTGAATTTTTGGTGGCCTTCCTAAGCCAGGATTCAGACACTGCTAGAACATCAGGGTTGGCGGGGTGTGCTAACGCTGTGAATAACTCAAATTAGGGACGAGGCTTCGGATGTTAACGTGCAAGATACCGAGGTTTTTACGGTTACAGAAGTCAACAAATGATAGCGCCTGGGGAGTAGGAGTGATACTTGGGGCTACAGGGCCTGGGTTAACCTCTACATCATCAGAGGAACAGAGGAGGAGTAGAATAAGGATACGACTAAAGGCTTTAAGAACTGGTCTTCTAGTGCGTTAGGTACAGAGAAAAGAAGGGGCAGATTTCCAGGGCGTTGTAGAATAGATTCAGGGCATTATGTACAGACAAGGGTATGGAAGGATATGAGTACAGTGGAGGTAAACCTAAGCGTTGGTTAATGATGAAAGAGATAGCATCACTGGAGGCACCGATTGAGTCGGTCTCTGCGTGTATGGGGGGTGGGACAAAGGAGCTATCTAAGGCAGGTTGAGCTGGGCTGGGGGATCTACAGTGAAATAGCACAATAAGAAATAAGCAAAACAGCAATAAGCAAGGCATATTGACATGGGAGACAGGCATAAAGCAATCACAGGTGTTATTCGAGAGAGCTAACACAACAGCTGGTAATGGTGACAAAGTTTGGGCTGAGGCTAAACATAAACAGGATGCGGTACCGTAAAAAGGAACAGTCCAGCAGGCATCAGCTGTATAGCTGAGTTATCATAAGGTCCGGTGAACAGCAATATGAGAGTTCGGAGGTAGTTCGGGAGCTGCTACAGCACTGGCGAGTAAGAGGCCACGGCTTGCTTGTGCTAGTGGGCCGGGGCAAGCAGATGAGTCTTCGTGGTCGACGTCGTAACGGGAAGCCTGTTGAAACCACATCAGACGATTTCATCGGCAGACCAGTCATGTTGGATCGGCGGGGCTCCGTGTCAACACTAGGAGGTCCCGTCCGGTTGACAGAGAGGTAGATAGCCGGGAGATGTGCCTGGCTCGAGGCTAGCTCAATGCTAACTGGTGCTTGCTAAGGGGCAATGGTAATTAGCCAACGACAACAGCCATTCGGTTGCAGCTAGCTAGTTGTGATGTTCCGGCGCTAGGGTCCAGTGATTCCGTCAGAAAATCCGATATGCTCTGGGTCGATAGCACGCGGTGCAGACTGGCCGACAAATTGTCCAGGCTAGAGCTAGAGCTGGCTGGTGGGTAGTGCAGGCCACGGACAATGGTTTAGACTGCTAACGGTGGTTAATAGCAAGTAGCTAGCTAGCTGGCTACAACAGCCATTCGGTTGCAGCTAGACTAGTTTCAGCTTAAGGTTCTTGATGAAAGTTATAAAGAAATAATAGAATCCTTTCCACGTTGGGTGAGGCGGGTTGCAGGAAATAATATTTAGTTAAAGAATGAAAAGTAAAATTGAGAAATATATACAAAATAGACAAAAAACTAAAAAACTGTCTATTTACACAAGGACAATACAGAAAAACACGACCGCACTGCTACGCCATCTTGGAATCTGTCCCTATAATGGGAGTTTCAACACATGGTGCTGAACCATCCCAGTCTACCTATAATGGGAGTTTCAACACATGGTGCTTAACCATCACAGTCTACCTATAATGGGAGTTTCAACACATGGTGCTGAACCATCACAGTCTACCTATAATGGGAGTTTCAACACATGGTGCTGTCCATGGTGCTTAACTAGCACTATTCTTCAATGTTGATCATTTACATTTTACATTTTAGTCATTTAGCAGACGCTCTTATCCAGAGCGACTTACAGGAGCAATTAGGGTTAAGTGCCTTGCTCAAGGGCACATTTACTTCATTTAGCAGACGCTCTTGTCCAGAGCGACTCACAAATTGATGCATTCACCCTATAGCCAGTGGGATAACCACTTTACAATTTTTTTTTTGGGGGGGGGTAGAAGGATTACTTTATCCTATCCCAGGTATTCCTTAAAGAGGTGGGGTTTCAAATGTCTCCGGAAGGTGGTGAGTGACTCCGCTGTCCTGGCGTCGTGAGGGAGCTTGTTCCACCATTGGGGTGCCAGAGCAGCGAACAGTTTTGACTGGGCTGAGCGGGAACTATGCTTCCGCAGAGGAAGGGGAGCCAGCAGGCCAGAGGTGGATGAACGCAATGCCCTCGTTTGGGTGTAGGGACTGATCAGAGCCCGAAGGTACAGAGGTGCCGTTTCCCTCGCTGCTCCAAAGGCAAGCACCATGGTCTTGTAACGGATGCGAGCTTCAACTGGAAGCCAGTGGAGTGTGCGGAGGAGGGGGGTGATGTGAGAGAACTTGGGAAGGTTGAACACCAGACGGGCTGCGGCATTCTGGATGAGTTGTAGGGGTTTAATGGCACATGCAGGGAGGCCAGCCAACAGCGAGTTGCAGTAATCCAGACGGGAGATGACAAGTGCCTGGATTAGGACCTGTGCCGCTTCCTGTGTAAGGCAGGGTCGTACTCTCCGAATGTTGTAGAGCATGAACCTGCAGGAGCGGGTCACCGCCTTGATGTTAGCGGAGAACGACAGGGTGTTGTCCAGGGTCACGCCAAGGCTCTTCGCACTCTGGGAGGAGGACACAACGGAGTTGTCAACCGTGATGGCGAGATCATGGAACGGGCAGTCCTTCCCCGGGAGGAAGAGCAGCTCCGTCTTGCCAGGGTTCAGCTTGAGGTGGTGATCCGTCATCCATACTGATATGTCTGCCAGACATGCAGAGATGCGATTCGCCACCTGGTTATCAGAAGGGGGAAAGGAGAAGATTAGTTGTGTATCGTCAGCGTAGCAATGATAGGAGAGGCCGTGTGAGGATATAACAGAGCCAAGTGACTTGGTGTATAGGGAGAAAAGGAGAGGGCCTAGAACTGAGCCCTGGGGGACACCAGTGGTGAGAGCACGTGGTGCGGAGACAGCTTCTCGCCACGCCACTTGGTAGGAGCGACCGGTCAGGTAGGACGCAATCCAGGAGTGAGCCGCGCCGGAGATGCCCAGCTCGGAGAGGGTGGAGAGGAGGATCTGATGGTTCACAGTATCAAAGGCAGCAGACAGGTCTAGAAGGACAAGAGCAGAGGAGAGAGAGTTAGCTTTAGCAGTGCGGAGAGCCTCCGTGACACAGAGAAGAGCAGTCTCAGTTGAATATTTAAGAATGATGGAGGCCACTGTGTTCATGGGAACCTTCAATGCTGCAGAATTTTTTTGGTACCTTCCCCAGATCTGTACCTCGACACAATCCTGTCTCGGAGCTCTACGGACAACTCCTTCGACCTCATGGCTTGGTTCTTGCTCTGACATGCACTGTCAACTGTGGGACCTTATATAGACAGGTGTGTGCCTTTCCAAATCATGTCCAATCAATTGAATTTACCACAGGTGGACTCCAATCAAGTTGTTGAAACATCTAAAGGATGATCTCCCTCTTGCTTTCCTTCTCACCCTCCCCTTTCCTCTCTTTGTCTGTCTGTTTACCCCAGATGTTACTATTGTTACTATGAAGTAGCATGTCTCTAGAGTTATGGTTACCTTTCAGACAGAGTGACAAATCATAACAACCATTCAATGTGTTTTTCTACGCGGCGTGTTAAAGTGGTAGAGCAAGAAGTGAATAGAGGTCGAGACTGGGGGGGCCCCTCATCTTGGAGGGCCTTAATCCGCCAGCTCGCTCCAGCTCTCCTGAACACACTCCTCTCCAGCATTCTGGCTGTGGCGACAATCACTATCATCATGATTTCGCCAATTTGCCACCACAGCCAGAATGCTGGAGAGGAGTGTGTTCAGGAGAGCTGGTGTGACCTGGCGGATTAAGGCCCGGTGCCTTTGTGTGAAAATGCTTAACTGCAGGAAAATAATGTAGTGAAAATAACATGTATTCTTATTAAACTGATCAACACTTCCTCTCCCAATTTTTTTGGGGGGCAGTGTTAAAAGCTAATTTCCTGCAAGTCTACACATTTTGCCATGACATGCCATTTTAATATGATATCTGAGTGAGAGTGACTAACAAAATCAATGGGGCCCCCCCCTTTGTGTCCTCATCTGTAGCTACGGCCCTGCTCTCTCCCTCTCTTTCCGTTGCTCCCCAGTACCCTTCTACCAGATGGCTGCTGTTTCAATCAATAGTTTTTAATGAGCGTTCGAGCAGATGTGACATGTGTCACTCAGCTCTGTGTTTTAACAGTAGTGATTTCTGTGGTAGTGATTTCTGTGATAGGCACTAACAGTTTTAGCCAGAGAGAATGTCTGGATGATTGAACAAAAATGATTAAAATATCAGAAAGTCACCCTAATGATAAATGACATGACAGAATGAAAGTGATTTTCAAAAATATTATGACCGTCATAGATAGTTCTAATTGTTACAATAAATTGGGATTTCTGTAGTCATAGCTGTAGCTGTCCTATTTAGTGTGAAACGGGCATGCTTGTTAAGGAGAAGAGAGCATTCATCTCTTCATTGGTTACTCTCTGAAGACGACAACTTGCTCGCTCAGCAAGGACTAAACGCGCTTGTGTGTGTGTGTGTGTGTGTGTGTGTGTGTGTGAGAGTGCCTGCACCGTGCATTCTAGTGTGTGCATAGGCATGTCTTTGTGATGACTGGGATTAAATCCATGATCCTCCAGTACAATCACAATGAGGCCAGAGTGACCCATGGGGCCTATACCAAGGAGAGCTCCAATCACCCCCCGCTGGCCCTGATCCGGAGTGGACTTTATTCCCTGGAGCCTCTCTGGCTCTCTCTGGCTTCATGGCCCCAGATACAGGCACAAACTGCAGCAATACACAAGTACAATGACAGGAAAGGTGAAAGGAAACATGGTCCGGTGACAGGGCGGCTTTTAGAGCTTTTTCTTTATCGCGTTTTTCCTTTCTTCAGTTACACAGGAAGTAACTGAAACAGCTCCTCTTGGACACTCTGGATGCCAGTACCTGCTGTAAATAGCCTCTTCTCTCCTGTCCAGGATTAGCAGGAACTTTTATTTAATGGAAAATGGTTGTTTCTCAGCTAAATGGATTTAGCAACAACTGTAAATGGGTTATCGCGTTTGTCTTCCACTTTATTCACTTAAGTGCACCAATCAGAGTAAACAATCCTGGGAACAGGCGGATCAATGATTGTAAAGAATTTGGTTTGGCTGAGTTGCTCCTGTATCCACAGTTGAGTGGGACGCTAACAGAATGGCTTTGTCTTATAGACATGTTGTCACTTTTTCAATTAGACTAAACTGTTGTTGTTTGTTGTTGTTTTTGAAGTCGTTGTTGTTGATGTTGTTCAACCTAGGCAACAATGTAATCAAGGTGGATCAGTGTGTTCTAATTGGTTGGTAGTATTTCATGAGCCTACCAAAAATGATTTTCCAAAATGATCCACTCAGAATACATGATTAATAAGGGGTGAAAACAACATGAACATCTTGGAATAGAGAATTAATGCTGTGTAAATGAAGGCCGGATTATAAATAATTGAATGCATTTACAGTAACTCTCAATTGTAATACTCAATAAAGTTATGTTTGGGCATTTGTAAAACACATTTATGATAACATATTAAAACACTCTTAGCACCTCCAGCCAGTTAGTTTCATATCTGCCACTGTTTAAATAAACATAATTTCCCAATTGAAGCTTATACCTGCACACAGTTAATACATTTTCTGCACCCGAGGTGTTATTCTGACTTCATGGAAAGCTATTTGTTATGTGCATGTGTTGAAGTTTATTAGGCCATCTAATGTGACACTGCATTAACAGATTGTGGATTAAAGTGGATAATTTAGCTACAGTATATGATAAAAAATGAAGTTAGCTTTGTCGTATTGGTGCAAAACACATACAGTATCTCGAGGACATATTTTGATTGGATAACATGAAGCAAGTACACTTGATTTGTCTTAGGAAAGTAAACTGTATAATTAATTGATTATATGCTCAAGAGTACATTGTACCGGACACCATTCCATATGGTGTCATAATGGTGTCATGTACAACAACACGGAGGTAGAATGATGAGGAAACACTTTATTCTAGCCACATGCACAGCCATATGGTATCATTTGCTGGGGCTTTACATCATTCAGTGTGCGGAATGAATCTCTTACAGAGTGTTAAAACAGGCAGGTTCATTCATTATCAGGGCTATCAGGAACTCACCCAGTGATACGGTCTGACCTGTGTGGCCAGGAGCAAGCTGACCTACTTTCCTGACAGTGCTCGGATGTACACATCGTTTTTCATCAGGGCCCGCTGCTGCCTGCCTGCCTTCCTCGGCAAGCCAGACTTTGTCAGCAGAGAGCGAGAGACCGACTTGATCGATTGGTAGCAGGGCACCAGTGTTGTTAGTGAGGTGGGAGGGTGTGTGTTTAGGGGTGGATGGGGGGTGTTAGAGGAAGGAGGTGGAGAAAGATTGATATGGTCTGACTTTGAAACATCACTGATTGGCTTGCTTGTTGTTCCATCTCTCCAACACTCCAAGATCATCATTTATCTCACAAATGCAATACCCTAGTGAAACATGAGACTACCATCATCATACTAACATCATCATTATTATCATCATCATTAACATCATCATCACCATCATCATCATCATCATCATCATCATCATCGTCGTCGTCGTCATCATCATCACCATCATCGTCATCGTCATTAACATCATCATCATCACCATCATCGTCATTAACATCATCATTATCATCATTATCCAAGACAGTATTTTGATAGTGTCAGTTGAGAGGCCGATTCAGACCCGAGTTAAGCACGTAAATGGAACGTTATTCCTTTTTTATGAACTTTTCTCTCTATGCATATTCTAAATTCTGACGTTAAATTTAAGCATGAGAATATCATGCTATTCACCTGCTATTAGTTTGGGGTGGAGATCAAATAAATGAAGTAGGATTGTCTACAGATACTTCATATTCTGACCTTGACTTAATTCCCTCATAAGTCCACCACCTTCACAGGTGAAGAAACCATGAATAAGTTCTAGCGAACCTACTGGTTCCAAGTGGAAAAAGCATCTACTTTTTTTTTTATCGATAGAAAATAACACCATTCTCCATTCTGTACTGTAATTTACAACTTTATATACGTTATTAATAAGAGCTAGGTAAATGAGGAATCAGTTTGGATAAGGGAATTGTAAATATAAATGACATTTGTTTTAGATCTATTTTACCTTATAATTGCTGAAGACAAATGTGAAACCAGTCATATAGCAGCAAACCTGAAGCATGTCAACATATCAACTTCCACACAGTAAAGTTTATGAAATGCTGTGCCATTATGCAGAATTTAAATTGTACGGTCTTTTAACTTGCAGGGATGTCTTAATTATAGGCTACACCAACTTTCTCTGTTTCCTATTTCTATCGTGTTAAATATTAGCCACTATTAGTATCGACCATCAGTAGGCCTAATAACAACACATATTCAACTGCCAATTTACTGTTAGTTCCCTTCAGTTGGTATAGCCTACATTATCATTCCATTGTTTTGTTTACTTTCATTTGTTTCCTTTGTAAACACCGTCACGGCCATGTGGTTGTTACTGAGGATCATTAGTAATAGTTGATAATATTAAAAAAGACATGAAGGCTAATTAATTCGTTACGGAGCGGAGAGCAGACCAAGCTGTAACAGTTTGAACCTGACGCATGGCGCAATACTTGTCTGTGTCATCACACAGTTCCATGGTTAGTGCAGGCAAAAGACAAGGGTATAGCCTACTATTGTACACTAGTCTCCCTATTATAACTCTATGTACACTAATCTTCCAACGTTACCATGGGTTAAAGTACTGAATGTGCCAATTTTCAAATGAATCAAATCACTGTATTTTTGATTCAGCAATATATTTTGTCCGTGAAGGCTCTACAAACCTTTTTTTTTTTTTAATGTATGATTCATACATACATTCCTAACCCTAAGTGGAAGGGTTTACGCACCTTCATAAGGTAAGTCTGAATACCAACTACTGACAAGTGCGTAGGAAAGGTGTGCGTAGTTTCCTAAGTCGGAATCGGGCCCTTGGTGAATAACAAAGAAATGTCACAATACCGTACTTTCACCTGCCTATAACCTCGTGCTAATGCATGACACATTAGATCTCAGTGAGCACCAAGCCATGAAAACATGCTATATTTGTACTAGATGGGGTAGAAGGTATGAACCAAAATGCAATGTACACATGGAACTCAACTCAACTAGATATCTCTGCACCAGACACATTGATTCGTGACTCAGATGTTCTATAAAAGAAAACTCATTGGGTTAAAGAACAGGCAGTACTTTAGGTTTCACTTCGAGGAAACTGACACTATACCAAATGGTTTTGTTTTTACTCAGATACGGTCCCGTTTCAGCTCTCAGTACATTCATATTTTCAACATCTAAATGTTTTAAAACTTGACATTTCCATGGCCAGTGGAAGAAATGTGCGATGTTCTTATACTTGTTTAAAAATTAATTTGGTACATGAGAAGACATGAATTATAGATGTAGGGCTGCATATCTCACCTACATGTTGATTAAACCCACTCCCTAGTAGGGCTGGGAATTGCCCTACCTCACGATACGATATTATAACCATACTTAGGTGCCGATACGATATGTCTTGCTATTCTCATGATTTTATATGTATTGTGATTCAATACTGTGATTTTATTGCGATTCGATGTTCCAAAGATATTGCTCATCATATGTCTGCTGCAGAGGGACAAGAGAGATCCATGAGGAAAATTATTTTTGATCAGTCATGGAAATAAAAGTGCTGAAAACAAATGAGCTCCCTATTTAAAAATAAGATGCAGAACAAGCTATGAAGGAAAAATACTAGAGTTTTGGTCCAGGTACAGCAAACTAGCGCAAAAATAATATTGCAATATTGTCAAAATTATACAATACAATATATTGTCAAAAATAACATCCTGATATGTGACTGTATGGTCATGTATGTCTCCACATTGGACATATTATACAATAGGGGCTAGTTGCATCTGTATGCATACAGTATCTACATGTTCCAGAACAGTATGTTCACTTCTACTTTATGCTTTGATGTCTAACAGAGCAGCTCAGCTCTGAAGTCAAACCTCAGGTGCTGCACCTTGAAGGTGCCTCGTGTGGTAGAGTATCGCCTTCCTTATTCACATCTATGACACATTCAGTTGGAATTGATATGAAGCCAAGATGGCGTCAAATGCTCATTAGAATCTCTATCACATTATCTCATGATCCCGCTGGAAATGCAACAAAATAATTATTGACTAAATTGATAGCGCCTCTATGTACGTGTGAATCCATCTTTTTCTCACTGTTACAGAGTAACTTTTGTTCAAGAAAGTGTTGTGAATTTTTTCTTTCCTCCCTCCTGTTGTTTGGAAGAGCCCATTGTGCCCTTTCAAGCAGAGTGCAAAAGCAATTATTTGAGAAGTTCATGGAGTGCCCCGGTCACAGCCTATAGTGTTTCCCCTGAATCCCTCACCACCTTGGCTTCCTTCTCACTCTCTCCCGCTCCCTCCTGCTCCAGCTGAGCACTCCATTCATTAGGCTTGATCAAACTGTCAACCGAGCAATGGTCTGGAGCTGACGACGTTCTCCATTCAGAACGTTCACCAGAACACCCCCTATGAAGGTCAGGAATGACAGGAATATCGATTCACAGCAGCAGAACAGAAGCTTAGAGTGGCGTAGACCACCACTCCTTTATTCTACAATCATCATCTGTCAGGAGAGGAATTCATTGTTCAATCATTTGTTTTATAGTAATGGAAGGTTATGATGAGTGCTGCTGCTGACTGGGCATCCATGTGTGCTTTTCCAGATGATCCCTCTTTAGAACTATCTCACCTGCTGTAGTGTAGTAAAACTGAGATTTGTCAGCTTTACTGTACCATACAGTAAGGAACATGATTTTAATCTGAACACAAATGTCTGGATCTGTAGTTTATTCACCCTCCATATTTTTCATACGAGTTTCCTGGGTTGACCCCATGGCACTAGCATGGCACTATAGCATGAACAACCATCTTTAACAGAACAAAACCGATGGCTACTCGAGGCAGCAGCCTCAGTTAAAAATGGGTCAAACAGAAAGTACTTGAGTCTATTCCCTGATGGTTCGAGTAAGATGCTAGTCCGGCCTCTCCTTTACACTGGAAACACAACCCATCGCCCTTTGAGGATTTGTGAGTTTGGTCCAGTGGCTGTATTGATGCAGGTATAGAATGAGACCATGTGGTCATGGAGCAGTGAGGCAGAATAGCGTGCACTAGAGAAGGGCCTGATGCGTTGATTGATGCCCATGCTTACACAGAGCCTCACAGAACCTCACAGAGCCTCACAGAGCCTCACAGAACCTCACACTAGGTAAAGTGGTAGAGGTAGTGCTAGCGATTGGTGGAAAGGCGCTCTTAGATCATTCTTTGTGAGAGCGCCAGGTCAGTTACATTAGGGACAGAGATCGACCGGGAAAGGGAGAGCACACTAAAGCTCTTGCCAAAGTTTAATTGAAGTTCTGTGGGTATCCATCATGCTCTTAACAAGTCTTTAACAGGATGGAGAGGGGTTGGCATGAGTTAGAGCTTTAGATTTGAAATAATAGGAGACGTTCCGGTTTGATGACAGTCAATCCATCAACCTTTCCTTTCAACTGTACTATGTTTCACTAGCGAGTCATATGGATGTTTAGCCACATAATGTAGCTTTGCTGTGGAGGAAGAAGACATTATCCAGAGCAAAGTTATTCACAGAGATTACCTCACTTAATGGATTTGAGACAGTTGGAAATATATGTGTTATAAACCATTTCACATAGACATATACCTTTATGTGCAATTTGCGGATTATGGATGCTGCCATGTCACTTAGCCTTTGATGTTAAACGTCCCAATTAACACTACTGTATAAATCATTATATTTAAGAAATTAAAATGGGGCTCTTTAGATCTGTAACTAAATATTATGCAGAGGAAGGCTGTGGAATGGAACTGAGAAACCTGGACTTCTGCTCCCGTGTTCCCGGTATGTGATTCAAGCTGAAGGATATAATTGTGAAAGTATACCCTCCATCTTCTATGCTGCAAGGTCTCATTGAATCAGTGTTGTGTGGAATCAGGGTTTGATTGCGAGGAGAGGAGTAAAAATAGGCGATGCCATCCCTCATAACTGGGCCAGGGGAGGAGGGGGTAGAAATGTAAAATATGAAGTTTATATTTTATTTTTTATAAACCAATAAAAAAGATGCCAAGGTAAATTTATGTGGCTGCCAGAGTGTGGCAGGATGTGTTGCATAAAATCCCATCCGGGAAACAAGCCAAGCCAAAGCCGAGCGTTGGCATTCAGAAAAGCAGGTTTTAGGAAAAGCAGACTTTTTCGGAGGAAGCAGTGCTGTAGTCGGAAGTAGCAGGGAAGGAGCAGGTTGGGCCAACCAGGCTTGTGAGAATACAGAGAACAGTGTCACAGCGATCGTTGAGGGGCCTGAGAACGTGGCACAACTGAGACCGAAGCGCTGGTCCTTGTCACCTCATTATCATGGTAAAGAGAAGAGGAAATGACATCACAGTGAACATAACACAGGAGAGGAGCCTAGTTCTGAGCCAGCTACTGCTACCTACTGCCTATGATGACTGCTCAGCCATGGTGGACTGATTACATGTAAGTGGTTCTGCATTTGCGCTGTTTGTTTGAAGAGAGGGAGGGAGGGAGAGACGGTGGGAGAGAGTGAAGGAGATGAAGAGATGGGGAGAGAGAGATGAACAGAGAAAGAAAGAGAATGACAAGGAGAGAGAGAATTTGAAATTCAAATGAAGGAGAGCGAGAGCCAAAATAGGAGGACTGAAAAGAGATATCTTCCTGGGAATAAAAACAACCACAGATTTCAGTGTGGGAGGACATGAACAAAATAAACACAGCACAAAACAAGGCAACAACTTTCCCAGTCAGGAACACCAAGTTGAATTAACCGACTACAACAATGTAGTGAGCTAAGGTGGTGAGCAGCACTGAATACATTAGCCTGTAACTCAGAATACATTAGCCTGTAACTATTTAACACTGAATACACTAGCCTGTAACTCAGTATATGTCTCAGTATTCCCCTGCCAGGGTACATGTATATGAACTATTGTATATGAAATGGCTGCCGACTACGCCAAGTGATGTCACCCACCTTACCTCCCGACCACAGTGGAGCAGGGAGCTCTGCACAGTATACGTAGACCATGTGGCTCATTCTATTTTTCTCCCTCTCTCTCTTTGAACCAGTTAAACCATGTTCTGTGAGGCTCACAGAAAATCACTGGGAAATGACAAAGCATTAAGTCTAATATTCTCTCTCCCTCTCTCCTTCTTTCCCTCTCTCCCTCCCTCTTGGCCTTTGAGCTATCCCATTGAACCCTGTACATGGCTGTATTGGGAGACATGCAACAACTGTTTTATGTCCCTGGTGATAATATGGTTCAGCAATGATAATACATAATTTATTAAAGCAATAATTAAAACAGCGACAGAAAACAATTCTCACATCTTCGGCTGACACCTGGCAAACACGGCAGTTACGCTGTTACTTTTTCAGTTGCACTTGTGCTATTTTGACCTAATGAATTGCGCATAAAGAACAGCTATTTGTGTTTAACTCTGATTTCTCAGTTAAGTGTTTATCAACGTAGAGTTGTCAAACACTGTTTGCAAACACTGAGTTTAAAGGAAGCAATTACTTTTCTGATTAAGAGTCCATCCAAATGATTGAGTTGTGGTGCATTCAAAACTTCTCAACACCTCACTTAGCTCAGTGTCAGGAACTTTGGTTTTTGCAGGGAAGCATATTAGATGTAGGGGTTTTGCAGACCCGCCCCACGGTCCTCCTTCCACAATCAACATCAATTTTAATCTGGCTTTGGTTCAGAGGGTTTAACTTTTTTGTGGAACATCAGAAGTGAACTTTGGTAGGCGACTATGCAGCAGTCCTGAAGTGGGCCATGGAGTGCGATGACAGGTCACACCGGATAGGGCTGAATCCCCTCAGGATAGCCAGCCATAGGAGGACCTCTCAGTGGATAGCCGGATACAGTTCCAGAGTGTAGTGCTCCTCGTCTAAGTGAGTAATTATGCTGGGTTGGCTGCGTTTCCCTGGGGACGGAAGCGCTGGCTCGGAGATAGTTGATAACGGAAGCAAGCAGCCAGAGACTAAGCGGATCTCTTTGGGACACTGCAGAAGCATGGCTCGATGATGTCCCAAAATTCACGCTAATCTTCACAGTATCCAATTCCAAAATATTGTAACCTTGTACATTCGAGGGCACTTTTTAATAGTCTGTACCAAGGAAAGTTGAAAGAACAGAGAATTGGGATGAGGACCCACAGATACAGCTATAGTATACAGCTATAGTATACAGCTATAGTATAGGATTAAAAGGTGTCCAACTTGTTGGTTACTATGTCAACTCACAATAATCTCCACATACATTGGCTGTACATCTAAGTTCTTGTACCTACTTAAACTTATGAAAACTGTTGCACAGCAAACGTGAGACCGAATGATGCGTCATTTTCATTCATAGGTACAGTTTTCCATTACAACAGTAACCGAAAGGTTGCTAGTTCAAATCGCCACACCGACAAGGTGAAAAACCTGTCGGTGTGCCCTTGAACAAGGCACTTAACCCTATTTGCTCCAGGGTTGCCGTTGATAATGGCAGACCCTGGCCGTGACCCCACTCGCTGAGGGAGTCTCGGGGGTAGTTGGGATATGTAAAAAAATAAATATACATTTCCAATTCATATGGGTTTAATACACACGTGTACATCTGTCAAATAGGACAAATATAAGCACCCACCTAATTATTATTAATGTTATTATTAATAATAATATTATCCCCAGCCAACCAGGGACAGAGTCAGAACGTCTGCCAAGTAAAAAACGAATAATACTTAATTGAAAGCACAATCCATAATCAGCTGTTCGGTGCAATGTTCTGATTAGTAAATGACATGTGCTTTGGCAGCTAGCCCTGTACTTCATAAACAGTGTACGTACTGTCACTTTTGGCCAACTCTGGACTGAAGGGCTTGTCTAGTGCTCTCCATGTTGGACCCTGGTCTCCAATAGAGAACTAATGAAAATGGGTTCAGTGGATTCAATAATTACACTGTGGTGAGTGCGGGGTGGGATGCCTTGCCAGCTCAGATTGATGGGGAACACATGGTCGGTTCCTGTAAAGGTGCTGGAAAGGGAGAGAGAGTCAGAGCCAGCATGGGATCTTAGAACCTCACAGCCTCCATGTGAACAACAGCCCTGGTTCATAAGTCAGGGGGAGGGAGAGAGGGAGAGCGGGAGGGAGAGGGATTCCTTGGAAGTTAACCTTGTGCCTTGAAAGAGTGACAGTCTTGCTCCCACACAGTGATCCAAGATCACTTCCCCTGTCATGAAAACATCACAGCTCTAACTCCTGCCCGGTGGTAAGATTTGTGGACAGTTATTGCTTTTTCGGATGTAATGTCCTTGTGAAATCTAATAAATCTACAAATTAGCATTGTCCTCTCAAATTATAGTCCATTTCCATTTGCTATTGTCCACCTGGAAGTTGGAGGTTTCTTAAAATTGGCTGTTTCCTGGAACAACTTTTACTTTACTAAATTCCTAAAGAAAATCATTTACTTTTTACTCCATACATTTTCCCTGACACCCAAAAGTACTTGATACATTTTGAATGCTCAGCAGGACAGGAAATTGTCCAATTCACACACTTATCAAGAGAACATCCCTGGTCATCCCTACTGCCTCTGATCTGGCGGACACTAAACACAAGCTTCGTCTGTAAATGATGTCTGAGTTGATGTGCCCCTGGCTATCTGTACATTTAAGAAAAATAAAATTGTGCCGTCTGGTTTGCTTTATATAAGGGATTTTCAATGATTTATACATTTACTTTTGATACTTAAGTATATTTAAACCAAATACTTGTAGACTTTTACTCAAGTAGTATTTTACTGGGTGACTTTCACTTTTACTTGAGTCATTTTCTATTAAAGTATGTTTACTTTGACTCTGTATGACAATTGGGCAAAAGGTTTTCCATTGATTCATTATTATGTAACTGGCAGTTAATATAAAACAAGTACATCATAACCTTCCAAAGATACCCAAGGCTTCTGTTGTGAATGCAGTGATTCAGCGTACACACAAAGTACACACACAAAGCCTCGCTGCAGAGGCAGTTGTGTGAACCAGATTTTTAAACTCCTATGTGAATTAATGTGCTTTTAGCCACAGGCAGGAACTAGTTGCTCTTTTCAACAGTTGCTCTTTTTATAATCTGTTTGGGAGGCATTACTGTAAGGGTTGGGGTGAGGTGTGACCCAGGTGCGGTGCAGGATAGACAGTAGGCAGTAGGCAGAGATGGTGAAACAAGGATCTTTACTGGCGGTCCCGAAGCCAGGATACAAAACAACGGACTTAACACGATAAAAGAAAAGTGGAGCAAATATGTCTCCAAAAACAGGCTGACAGCCAAAATACGAAATAGTAACTATGACTGAAATAATAAAGAAACAGGGAGAACACTTTTCCAGTACCTGTACGTACTTCTCCGATTAGACACTGATTAGTACTGCTGAGCATAGAGAAACTGTGAGGGCATAAATACACAGGTGAACAGGTAGACACAGGTGACACCAATAGGATGATGATTAGTCCAGACTGTGAGTGAGGAGGTGCCTGAGGTTGTCGGAGGATGACACCTAGTGGGTCGCTCCGGAACTGCGACCCCCTCCTGTAACACATTACAATTCGGCACAAGCCTGATCTGCGGCAGACAATGTAAAGTTTAACGTATACTGGTGTCATGGGTGTAGTAGGTGTTGGATGAGCTCATAAAGGATATGCTATAATGTTAAACATCTTAATACATTCAGTGTAAAAAATACAGTGCATTCTGAAAGTATTCAGACCCCTTGACTTTTTCCACATTTTATCATGTTACAGCCTTATTCTAAAATGGATTAAATAATTTTTTCAAACTCATCAATCTTTATTTTTTATTTTTTTTATTTAACCTTTATTTAACCAGGTAAGCCAGTTGAGAACAAGTTCTCATTTACAACTGCGACCTGGCCAAGATAAAGCAAAGCAGTGTGATAAAAACAACAACACAGAGTTACATATTGGGTAAACAAAAACATAAAGTCAAAAATACAACAGAAAATATATATACAGTTTGGGCGAATGTAGTAAGTTATGGAGGTAAGGCAATAAATAGGCCATATTGCAAAATAGTTACAATTTCGTATTAACACTGGAATGATAGATGTGCAAAAGATGATGTGCAAATAGAGATACTGGGGTGCAAATTAGCAAACTAAATAACAATATGGGGATGAGGTAGCTGGGTGGGCTAATTTCAGAAAGTCTGTGTACAGGTGCAGTGATCGGTAAGCTGCTCTGACAACTGACGCTTAAAGTTAGTGAGGGAGATAAGAGTCTCCAACTTCAGAGATTTTTGCAGTTAGTTCCAGTCATTGGCAGCAGAGAACTGGAAGGAATGGCGGCCAAAGGAGGTGTTGGCTTTGGGGATGACCAGTGAGATATACCTGCTGGAGCGCAGACTACGGGTGGGTGTTGCTATGGTGACCAGTGAGCTAAGATAAGACGGGGATTTGCCTAGCAGTGATTTATAGATGACCTGGAGCTGGTGGGTTTGGCAACGAATATGTAGTGAGGGCCAGCCAACAAGAGCGTACAGGTCACAATGGTGGGTAGTATATGGGGCTTTGGTGACAAAACGGATGGCACTGTGATAGACTACATCCAATTTGCTGAGTAGAGTGTTGGAGGCTATTTTGTAAATGACATCGCCGAAGTCAAGGATCGGTGGGATAGTCAGTTTTACGAGGGCAAGTTTGGCAGCATGAGTGAAGGAGGCTTTGTTGCGAAATAGGAAGCCGATTCTAGATCTAACTTTTGATTGGAGATGCTTAATGTCATGAGCCCTCTCACTCCACCGGGTTACCACCTTAATTGGTTTCCACTATCTTCCACTCTGCTCACCTCCCTCTCTCTACTCAGCCTAACTAGCTCCACCTGTCCCTGCTCTGCTCGGCTCTAATTACTCTGCCAGCTGCGCTGCATTACCCACTAACCTCTCCCAGTATTTAAGGCCCTGTCTTTCAGCTCTCCGGGTTCAGATCGTCTGCAAAGCTCACACCCGGAACCTGTGTGCTCGCGCTTCTGGCTCACCCCTGTTTTGTGACCCCGGACCGGCCTGATTCTTGGATACTCTTCTGCCCCAGGAAAACCAGACCTGCTTTCTGCCATTACGACTCCTGACTACTCTTCGACCCCGGTAACTCTGACCAGCCTTCTGCCTTGCTACAACGTATTTGGATTTCCCTTGAACTGTACTTCTGCCTGTTTTCATCCGCCCCGTTGTGTCTGTGTTTCCTCCCCCCCCAGGACTTCTGGACCACCAACCACCGGCGTCATCGGACGCATCGCTGCCACTGGGGGGGAGGCACAGACCCAGCACATCGGACGGGATAACCCCTGGAGCCTTCACTCACTCCCTACATCCCTTTCCCCTTAAGTTTAAATAAACTTTCTGGTGTGACGCAATTGTGGTCCTCTTGTCGTCTGTCTGAACCGTGACAGTACGATCTGACCATCATGGACTCAGCGCACACTTCCCCCGACATGGAAACCGAAGAGCCTGAGCAACCCACCGCTATGCTACGCCTGGAACACACAGAGAGAGCTAGGCCGCATGAGCGGCGTCATCTCCTCTCTGCTTCAGGTCGGCCACCAACAGCATCAGCAGTTCCAGCAGCACCAGCAGCAGTCCCAGCAGCAGCAACAACAACTCGCCATGATCATTCAACTCCTCACCAACCTGACCCCAGCCAGTCTGCCCACCAGCCCTGCCCCCGAGTTACCTGCCCCGGTCATTGCAGCCGCTGCTCCGGAACCCAAGATTGGAAACCCCGAGCGGTTCAACGGCGATTCAACCCAGGTCCGGCCATTCCTGACTAGCTGCCGACTTCAGTTCTCCTTGCAGCCAAGGACCTTCGCCACGGAGGGGGCTAGAGTTGGGTATGCCATCACTCACCTGACGGGCCGAGCTCGACTCTGGGGAACAGCAGAGTTCGAACGTCAAACCCCCGCATGTGCAACCTTCGACCTGTTTGCTGAGGAGATGCTGAAGGTGTTTGACCTGGATTCACCAACCGCAGAGGCGTCTCGTGAACTGTTCAGTATTCGACAAGGCAGACGTACAGTCGCAGACCATTCCATCGACTTCCGAACCCTGGCTAGACGAAGTTCTTGGAACACACCATCGTTGGTGGACGCGTTCTTCCATAGTTTGGCTGACTATATCAAGGACGAGTTGGTCTCCCATGAACTGCCTTCCACTCTTGATGAAGCCATCGCACTGACTGTCAGGATCGACAGAGGGATACAGACCCGTCGTCGTGAGAGGGGGCGCCAAGGTCCACCTACTACCGGCATTCGGAGAGATCCGACTGGGCTCCTGTCATCTACTGCCACTCACCCAGGTCAGCTTGATCAGTCTGAGCCTATGGAGATTGGGCGAGCCTCTCTCACTCCTGCAGAGCGCCAGCGACGCTTCACCTCAAACCTCTGCCTCTATTGTGGAGGTGATGGACATCGTGTGGTAACCTGCCCTTTAAAGGGCCGAAGCTCACCGGGCATAGGGGGAGTCCGGTTGAGTTCAATGACCATCCAGTCCTCCGACCGCAAACCCCTGCTGCAAGTTCACCTCCGCCTCTCTGACTCAACTCACACCCTGGCTGCTCTGGTGGATTCTGGCGCCGAAGCCAACATAATGGACATCAAGCTGGCACGCCAACTGGGACTGGAGAACCTCCGTTTGACACCTCCTATTCCTGCCCGGGCACTGGACGGACACTTACTCGGATCGGTCACTCATGTCACGGCCCCGGTCTCGATGGGTCTGTCCGGAAACCATCAAGAAACTATCCAGTTTCACCTGCTCCCCTCTCCAGGCCAACCCCTCATCCTGGGTTACCCATGGCTCCGCCCGGCACAACCCTCAGCTCGACTGGGTGACCGGGGTGATCAGGGAGTGGGGAGAGGACTGCCACCGAACCTGCCTGCTTGCTGCCGCACTACCCCCTCGGCCAGTACCTACTAACTCCGCTCCTGACCCCTCCAAGGACCCTGTGTCGATTCTGCCAAGTCCCTGCATCGTTGCAGCTCTGACCTGGGCTGTTGAGGAACAGGTGCTGGAGGCTCTCCGTAACCAGCCAGGTCCCAGCACTTGCCCAGCTGACCGCCTTTTGTCCCCGAAGACCTGAGGTCCCAGGTCGTTCAGTGGGGACATGACTCCCGCCTAGCTTGTCACCCTGGCTCCACCCGCACTTACAACCTGCTCGCCCAGAGGTTCTGGTGGCCCTCTCTGAGGAAGGATGTACGGGAATTCGTCCAAGCCTGCCCCATCTGCAACCAACACAAGTCGTCCTGCCAGCCCCCAGCCGGATTGCTGCAGCCCCTGCCTGTGCCCAGGAGTCCGCTGGTCCCTGCTGCGCCTGGTCCTCCTCCTCCACGGCTCGTCGATGGTGGTCTGGTTTACACCGTCCGCCGCCTGCTTCGGTCCAGACGGAGGGGTAGGGGTCTCCAGTACCTCATTGACTGGGAGGGCTACGGACCTGAGGAAAGGACCTGGGTGCCAGCTAGTCGGATTGTGGATAGGACTCTCATCACCGCTTTCCACCAACGGCATCCTGATCAACCTGCAATCCGTAGGGGCCGCCCCAGAGGGGTCCCTAACCGTCCGGCCCGCTCGGCTTCCTGTCCTGTGCCTGATCCTGTCTCGGGACCTGTCCCATCTCCCGACCACGGCCCTCCGGCTCCCTCCGAGGATGAGGACGTTCACTCGGACCGTTCGGAGGAGTTCTAGCCCTCCTCCGGCTCCCCTCCTCCCGCCCGGCGTGGTGTTGCTCTTGGGACTTCTGGGGCCGTCCCTTGGGGGGGGGGTTCTGTCATGAGCCCTCTCACTCCACCGGGTTACCACCTTAATTGGTTTCCACTATCTTCCACTCTGCTCACCTCCCTCTCTCTACTCAGCCTAACTAGCTCCACCTGTCCCTGCTCTGCTCGGCTCTAATTACTCTGCCAGCTGCGCTGCATTACCCACTAACCTCTCCCAGTATTTAAGGCCCTGTCTTTCAGCTCTCCGGGTTCAGATCGTCTGCAAAGCTCACACCCGGAACCTGTGTGCTCGCGCTTCTGGCTCACCCCTGTTTTGTGACCCCGGACCGGCCTGATTCTTGGATACTCTTCTGCCCCAGGAAAACCAGACCTGCTTTCTGCCATTACGACTCCTGACTACTCTTCGACCCCGGTAACTCTGACCAGCCTTCTGCCTTGCTACAACGTATTTGGATTTCCCTTGAACTGTACTTCTGCCTGTTTTCATCCGCCCCCGTTGTGTCTGTGTTTCCTCCCCCCCAGGACTTCTGGACCACCAACCACCGCGTCATCGGACGCATCGCTGCCACTGGGGGGAGGCACAGACCCAGCACATCGGACGGGATAACCCCTGGAGCCTTCACTCACTCCCTACATCCCTTTCCCCTTAAGTTTAAATAAACTTTCTGGTGTGACGCAATTGTGGTCCTCTTGTCGTCTGTCTGAACCGTGACAGCTTAATGTGAGTCTGGAAGGAGAGTTTACAGTCTAACCAGACACCTAGGTATTTGTAGTTGTCCACATACTCTAGGTCAGACCCGCCAAGAGTAGTGATTCTAGTCGGGTGGGCGGGTGCAAGCAGCGTTCGGTTGAAGAGCATGCTAGTGTTTAAGAGCAGTTGGAGGCTACGGAAGGAGTGTTGTATGGCGGTGAAGCTCGTTTGGAGGTTTGTTAACACAGTGTCAAATGAAGGGCCAGATGTATACAAAATGGTATTGTCCGCATAGAGGTGGATCCGAGCGTCACCAGCAGCATGGGGGGCATGGGCAAGCTGCAGCGGAGGGTGCAGAGCTGGTGGCCGGGGTAGTGGTAGCCAGGTGGAAAGCATGGCCAGCCGTAGCAAAATGCTTGTTGAAATTCTCAATTATTGTAGATTTATCGGTGGTGACAGTGTTTCCTAGCCTCAGTGCAGTGGGCAGTTGGGAGGAGGTGCTCTTATTTTCCATGGACTTTACAGTGTCCCAAAACTTTTTGGAGTTAGTGCTACAGGATGCAAGTTTGAAAAATGAGGTCAATATCCATCCAGGTCAATTAGAAAGGCCTGCTCGATAAAGTGTTTTAGGGAGCGTTTGACAGTGATGAGGGGTGGTCGTTTGATCGCGGACCCATTACGGACGCAGGCAATAAGGCAGTGATCGCTGAGATCCTGGTTGAAGACAGCATAGGTGTATTTAGAGGGTAAATTTGTCAGGATGATATCTATGAGGGTGCCCATGTTTACAGATTTAGGGATGTACCTGGTAGGTTCGTTGATAATTTGTGTGAGATTGAGGGCATCTAGTTTAGATTGTAGGTTGGCCGGGGTGTTAAGCATATCCCAGTTTAGGTCACCAAGCAGTACAAACTCTGAGGATAGATGGGGGGCAATCAGTTCACATATGGTGTCCAGGGCACAGCTCGGGGCTGAGGGGGGTCTGTAGCAAGCGGCAACAGTGAGAGACTTATTTCTGGAAAGGTGGATTTTTAGAAGTAGAAGCTCAAACTGTTTGGGCACAGACCTGGATAGTACGATAGAGCTCTACAGTAGATTGCAACCCCACCCCCTTTGGTAGTTCTATCGAGACTGAAAATGTTGTAGTTGGGGATGGACATTTCTGAATTTTTGGTGGCCTTCCTAAGCCAGGATTCAGACACTGCTAGAACATCAGGGTTGGCGAAGTGTGCTAATGCAGTGAATAACTCAAACTTAGGGAGGAGGCTTCGGATGTTAACGTGCAAGAAACCAAGGCTTTTACGATTACAGAAGTCAACAAATGATAACGCCTGGGGAGTAGGAGTGATACTGGTGGCTACAGGGCCTGGGTTAACCTCTACATCACCAGAGGAACAGAGGAGGAGTAGAATAAGGATATTGCTAAAGGCTTTAAGTACTGGTCTTCTAGTGCGTTGGCTACAGAGAAAAAAAGGGGCAGGTTTCCGGGCGTTGTAGAATAGATTCATGGCATTATGTACAGAAAAGGATATGAGTACAGTGGAGGTAAACCTAAGCGTTGGGTAACGATGAAAGAGATATCATCACTGGAGGCACCGATTGAGTCAGTCTCCGCGTGTATGGGGGGTGGGACAAAGGAGCTATCTAAGGCAGGTTTAGCTGGGCTGGGGGATCTACAGTTAAGTATTACAATAAGAAAGAACCGAAACAGCAATAAGCAAGGCATATTGACATGGGAGAAAGGCATAAAGCAATCCCAGGTGTAATTCGAGAGAGCTAAGACAACAGCTGGTAATGGCGACAAAGTTTGGGCTGAGGCTAAACATAAACAGGATGCGGTACCGTAAAAAGGAACAGTCCAGCAGGCATCAGCTGTATAGCTGAGTTATCATAAGGTCCGGTGAACAGCAATAGGATAGTTCGGAGGTAGTTCGGGGGCTGCTATAGCACTAGCGTGTGCTAGCGGGCCGGGGCTAGCAGATGGATCTTCATGGTCGACGTATTAACGGGAAGCCTGTTGTAACCACATCAGACGATTTCGTCGGCAGACCAGTCGTGTTGGATCGGCGGGGCTCTGTGTCAACACTAGGAGGTCCTGTCCGGTTGACAGAGAGGTAGATAGCCGGGAGATGGGCCTGGCTCAAGGCTAACTCAGGGCTGATTAGCAAACCACAAACGTCCATTTGTTTGTAGCTAGCTAGTAGCGATGAATCCGGTTTTAAAGGTTCAGTGATTCCGGCAGAAAAACTGATATGTTCAGGGTCGATAACGCGCTGTGCAGACAGTGCAGACTGGCCGAATAATAGTCCAAGCTAGAGCTGGCTGGCTGGTAGGTAGTGCAGGCCACGGCCACGGACAATGGTGAAGACCGCTAACGGTGGCTAATAGCAAGTAGCTAGTTAGCTGGCTAGCGATGATCCGGTGTTAAGGTCCAGTGATTCAGTGGTTCCGGCAGAAAATCCGATATGCTCTGGCTCGATAGCGCGATGTGCAGACTGTGCAGACTGGCCGACAATTGTCCAGGCTAGAGCTGGCTGGTAGGTATTGCAAGCCACGGCCACGGACAATGGTGAAGACTGCTAACGGTGGCTAATAGCAAGTAGCTAGTTAGCTGGCTAGCTGGCTAGTTTCAGCCAGAGGTTCTGGATAAAAATGTATGAAGAAACAACAGAATCCATTCCACATTGGGTCTGTATATTTAGTTAAAGGATGGAAAGTGAGATTGAGAAATATATACGAAAAAGACAACAAAACAAAAAAACAGGCTATTTATATAAGGACACTACAGAAAACACGATGCTATGCCATCTTGGAAAGATCTACACACAATACCCCATAATGACACAGAAAAAACAGTTTTTTTAGACTTTTTTGCAAATTTATTAAAGCAAAAAAATAGTCTGGGTAATATCACATTTACATAAGTATTCAGACCCTTTACTCCGTACTTTGTTGAAGCACCTTTGGCAGCGACTACAGCCTTGAGTCTTGCCAATGATGCTACAAGCTTAGCACACCTGTATTTGAGGAGTTTCTCCCATTCTTCTCTGCAGATCCTCACAAGCTCTGTCAGGTTGGACGGGGAGTGTCGCTGTACGGCTATTTTCAAGCCTTTAGGTGCATTTTGGCAAACTCCAAGCGGGATGTCATGTGCCTTTGGCTTCATCTGGCCACTCTACGATAAAGGCCTGATTGGTGGAGTGCTGCAAAGATGGATGTCTTTCTGGAAGGTTCTCCCATCTCCACAGAGGAACTCTAGAGCTCTGTCAGAGTGACCATTGGGTTCTTGGTCACCTCCCTGACCAAGGCCTTTCTCCCCCGATTGCTCAGTTTGGCCGGGCTGCCAGCTCTAGGAAGAGTCTTGGTGGTTCCAAACTTCTTCCTTTTAAGAATGATGGAGGCCACTGTGTTCTTGGGGACCTTCCATTCTGCAGACATTTTTTTGTACCCTTCCCCAGATCTGTGCCTCGACACAATCCTGTCGCGGAGCTCTACGGACAATTCCTTTGACCTCATGGCTTGGTTTTTACTCTGACATGCACTGTCAACTGTGGGACCTTATATAGACAGGTGTGTGTCTTTCCAAATCATGTCCAATCAATTGAATTTACCACAGGTGGACTCCAATCAAATTGTAGAAACATCTTAAGGAAACAGGATGCACCTGAGCTCAATTTCGAGTATCATAGCAAAGGGTCTGAATATTTATGTAAATAAGGTATTTCTGTTTTTTGTTTTTAATACATTTGCAAACATTTCTAAAAACCAGTTTTCGTTTTGTCATTATGGGGTATTGTGTGTAGATTGATGAGGGGAAAAAATAATTTAATCCATTTTAGAATAAGGCTGTAACGTAACAAAATTAGGAAAAAGTCAAGTGGTCTGAATACTTTCCGAATGCACTGTACTTTTGAATCATCTCTGTGTTACATTACACCTACTATGGGTCTGGTTTATCGTAATTAAGTCATTTATATACACTTATCTACGTATGTATTTGGACAGTGATGCTAAAATGTTACATTTGGCCCTATAGTTTGGTCGAGTTTGGTCAAAAGCCTGGGTTTTCATTCATTGATAATAAAGCTGTTCATTCAGTTATAGAAATTCCTCCAGCTTCAAGATGTCACTTTATATGAAACAAATCCAAAATGCTGGACAGTGATGCTAAAATGTTACATTTGGCCCTATAGTTTGGTCGAGTTTGGTCAAAAGCCTGGGTTTTCATTCATTGATAATAAAACTGTTCATTCAGTTATAGAAATTCCTCCAGCATCAAGATGTCACCTTTTATGAAACAAACCCAACATTTGTTTAATATAAATCCAAAAAAGCCATATTTGACATTTTAGCATCACTGTCAAAATACATACGTAGGGGAGTGTCCGTGTGTGTGTGTGTGTGTGTGTGTGTGTGTGTGTGTGTGTGTGTGTACTTCATGTTTTATTCTGCCTTTCAAATAGCTTTAAAACCCTTGACAGCTTTCAAATATTTATATCAATGATATGACATGAGCATCTATGCCTGGCAGGTTTCAGCCACAGGCCCAGATCTCTCCGTGCTCTTCTTTAAATTACTACAGTGTATTCCTCGGCCCTTCTAATCAGAACATTTGATTATAATTTTTATTTGAATCCCTTTTTTGGGCCAACTGTAAAAGGACCCATGATATCAGTATTCATAGCTGACACATCACAACATCTCTATTGCTTTCAGGTGGAATGTGTTCGTTTTCAATTTGAATAGAGATAGCGAAGACACTATAAATAAAACCCCTCTTTTGAGTCAAGAAGAAAATACTGTATTTTAGAGTAACGAAAAAAGGAAAGAATAAGTAAAAGAAGGAAGTTGAAACAGTTTGTCACTACCTTGTGAAGTATGCTGCCTTCTTAAAAACGCAGCCAAGCTGGGGCCAAGCTTCCTGCCATCCAGGACCTTAATACCAGGCGGTGTCAGAGGAAGGCCCTAAAAATTATCAAAGACTCCAGCCACCCTAGTCATAGACTGTTCTCTCTGCTACCGCACGGCAAGCGGTACCAGAGCACCAAGTCTAGGCCCAAAAGGCTTCTTAACAGCTTCTACCCCCAAGCCATAAGACTCCTGAACAGCTAATCATGGCTACCCAGACTATTTGCATTGCCCCCCCCACCCCTCCCCCACCCCCTCTTTTACGCTGCTGCTACTCTGTTTATTATTTATGCATAGTCACTTTAACTCTACCCACATGTACATATGACCTCAATTACCTCGACTAACCTGTGCCCCCGCACATTGACTCTGTACCGGTACCCCCTGTATATAGCCTCCCTACTGTTATTTTATTTTACTCCTGCTCTTTAATTATTTTATTTTATTTTAATTAAAATTTTAACTTATCTATTTTTTACTTTTTATTTTCTTAAAAACTGCATTGTTGGTTAAGGGCTTGTAAGTAAGCATTTCACTGTAATGTCTACACCTGTTGTATTCGGCGCATGTGGCAAATAACATTTGATTTGATTTGATGGGAAATTGCCTTAGCGCATTTCACTACAGGAAGTAACCAATCACACAGCATCTGTCGGAGAGGTGAGCCCACCCCCTCCCTATACGGCGCCACTCACCCACCAGTTTAGATTTTTTTTTTTTTTAATCAACATTTCTATTAGTATTTTTAAGTGAAATCGATCTGTTTTTCATGGTGAATGACTTGTGCTGAAGTAGTAGGGAAATTCCACAGTAATGTAATTATGCTTTGATGTGATTTATTTACTTTAAAATGTTTGCCAAACAAAAACCATTGATTTCAAAGTTTAACAAACCATACAACTCTATGCACAATGACTACTTTCAACAATTTCCGCTGAACAATCTCCAAAAACTAAATGAGTGGAGGAACTGTGCAGAGGCAAACTTTGGTAAGGAATTACATTAAAATCTCCCTCAGGTTTTTATGCAACCATGTTTTCCCAAAAACTCGAGTAAATATATGCTCCGAATAAAGACTCAAAGATGTCTGCAGAAAGAATGGGGTGTCAGCAATGACATGGCACCTTGAGTTTGAAAAAATATATTTTGGTTGTTCAACTACAGTAAGTGAAGTGGATTTACACCCGGTAATGGAATAACGGTAACAAAATCACATCATGGTCCCTGATCTGTACTACACAGAAATGCATAATCATTCTCCTCATGTTTCACAAGTTTGGACATCACAGCAGAGCAGAGTAGAGAAGAGTAGAGTACAGTACAGTACAGTGGAGTACAGTACAATATGCTGTACAGTGGAGTACAGTACAATATGCAACTCTACTGTACTATACGCTACTTTTTTTTACTGTACTGTACTGTACTCTACTGTGCTCTCCTCTGAACAGTTGGTGTTGAGATGTGTCTGTTACTTGAACTCTGTGAATCAGTTATTTGGGCTGCAATCTGAGGCTGGTAACTCTAATGAACTTATCCTCTGCAGGTCTTCCTTTCCTGTGGCGGTCCTCATGAGAGCCAGTTTCATCATAGCGCTTGATGGTTTTTGCAACTGCACTTGAAGACATTTTAAAAGTTCTTGAAATGTTCCGTATTGCCTGACCTTCATGTCTTAAAGTAATGACGGACTGTAGTTTCTCTTTGCTTATTTGAACTGTTCTTACCATAATATGGACTTGGCCTTTTACCAAATAGGGCTATCTTCTGTATAACCCCCGTACCTTGTCACAACACAACTGATTGGCTCAAATGCATTAAGAAGGAAATCAATTCCACAAATTAACTTTTAAGAAGGCACACCTGTTAATTGAAATGCATTCCAGGTGACTACCTCATGAAGCTGGTTGAGAGAATGCCAAGAGTGTGCAAAGCTGCCAACAAGGCAAAGGGTGGCTACTTTGAAGAATCTCAAATATAAAATATATTTTGATTTGTTTAACACTTTTTTGGTTACTACATGATTCCATATGTGTTATTTCATCGTTTTGATGTCTTCACTATTATTCTACAATGCAGAAAATTGTAAAAATAAAGAAAAACCCTTGAACGAGTAGGTGTGTCCAAACTTTTGACTGGTACTGTACATCTCAGATTTGGTCCAGTCCGGTCTGTCTGTGGATGTAAACATCAAGGCCAGGGTGGACTAACCACATTTCAACTGCTGTTCAACTTCCAAAAATATATACTGTATATATAAACAATTTGATTAAATATTGAATTTGGCCTTTACTACTATAGCCCATAGAAACGCATTGAATAACACATTCATACGTGTTTTTTTGGACACATTCAACCCCTTATTTTTGTTGGCACAAAACTACCTCCATACTTCCATTAATTTGTATGGGTTACCTTCAGACAAGTCCCGTGACACTTGTAGGGGTCATAGACCAAAACGGAGAACACCATCGTTTTCGTGAGTCTCCCCGTTCTACAGTTTGTAGCTGAAACGGTTCGGACGCTATAGACAGAAGTTGGCACATCAGCGTTACCGTCTTCAGATGAGTCCAACACAAATGCAGAAGGCCGACACAGGCGGATGTGGTGGATTGAGATGCAGCCCATGCAAAAAAACAGATATCTCTAGCTCTAACTGATGGAATTTGATGGGGATTATTTTTTTATGTTACTTAGATTGACGCCCCAGGGTTTCAATAGACTCTTAAGGATTATGATTTCCTATTGTAGCCAATTCAGTTGCAGTAATTCCGAGAGACATTAGAAAACATCTTAAAGATATGTGGGTTTTTGGTATCGCAATTACTTTTTAAGATAGTAAATGTTTAAAAAATGTATCTATGCCTTCATTTAACAAAGAATATAGACTCTTAGGTTTGATTTGACACTCAATTTGATATGCTCCTATGAACTTCACGTTGGTGCTCATGGGTCCATTTCGATGGAAATTTTGGGTACAAAAAGAGTCAGAAATGTCAGTCAGAAAAGAGAAATCTGACTGAATTTGACTCAAAAGCCAACCCTTTGTGACCATAGAAAATACATTTTAGATCAACCCATAGAATAGAAATGCAATTCTGCAAGTCAATGAAACAGTAAAAAGCTGAACGCATATCAAATATCACAGTCAAACAAAAGATTATACAAACTTCATTGCCAACTTCATTCATAGCCCTCTTCCAACTGTTTGGAGACCGGGATGACAGTTGGGTTCATAGCAGTGACACATTGCTGGTGAAGGAATAATTCAAACTACTTTACTGTTCATAAGCGCTGCCAGCTGCCATCACTGAATGATGAACGATGGCGGTTTAATTGACAGGGCAACTGCCACTCTTCTAAGTTGAACTTGACAGATGTGAGTGACACCTATTTATGTCTATGCAATCCAGTTTTCACCCTCAAATCAAATCAAATCAAATTGTATTGGTCACATACACGTGTTTAGCAGATGTTATTGCGGGTGTAGTGAAACGCTTGTGCTTCTAGCTCCGACGGTGCAGTAATATCTGAGAAGTAATATCTATCCATTTCACAACATACACACAATACACACCTCTGTGTGGCACTTTTGTTACAAAAGACATGTAATAGTAAAAATGTATGACAACAATGATCAATGTATTTATCAAACAATTTTGTAATCAATAATTTAGTCAAGTATCAGCTGCTGAAAGCTGTTTGTTTTTGTACCAATTTTCTATTGCACAATGTGAAGGAATTACAGTACTATTTATAAAAAAGAAAACCCAGGTAACCAAGATTCATTATCTTACAATGCTATCCCTGCATTAGCTGCTGATTACTGTATTAGAGAGTGACAAGAACAGTGGATTACAAATTACAGAATCGTTGCCTTGTATCGCCCTCACGTAAGACTGGGCTAACACTATGTGTGTGAGTGACGAGGAACAAAGCTGAACAGAACAATTACTCAATGTTAATTAATTAACTCCCATGTTAAAAGCTGTCTCCTTATCCCGTGCTAATGGAATGATAAATTGAATCCCAGGCAGCGGAGCGGGGGCACCTCTTGGGCTACTGTACCACGAGATGACCTTTTCAACCTTTCACCAGCTAATCCCCTTTTGCAGGTCGAAGGAGGTTAGAATAATCCTATGAAGCACACTGGGCCCAGGTGAAGGGTTATCTAAAGCCCCATCTTCAACACTTTAATCCCACCTAGATGAAACAAAAACCGACTTCAGATAGAACTGGGCTTTTCACACTGGTGGCTACCTGTGTCAAATCGACGTGTCCAAACGTGCACGAGTTTTGGGCACGCACAGGCACAGACGCACGTACAGACGCACGCACACCCACACACAAGCTGTGTAGAGCGGCCTAACTTTGGCTCCTTGAGAGGACTGCTGACAGTGGACCTGATTTGAGATATCGATTTCTACAGTAGAGAACCCAGACTGATTGGTACTGTCTAAAACTCAAAAGAAGACTTCTACGTTTTGCACAGGTCCTAATCCAGGCACTTGTCATCTCCCGTCTGGATTACTGCAACTCGCTGTTGGCTGGGCTCCCTGCCTGTGCCATTAAACCCCTACAACTTATCCAGAACGCTGCAGCCCGTCTGGTGTTCAACCTTCCCAAGTTCTCTCATGTCACCCCGCTCCTCCGCACACTCCACTGGCTTCCAGTTGAAGCTCGCATCTACTACAAAACCATGGTGCTTGCCTACGGAGCTGTGAGGGGAACGGCACCTCCTTACCTTCAGGCTCTGATCAGACCCTACACCCAAACGAGAGCACTACGTTCATCCACCTCTGGCCTGCTAGCCCCCCTACCTCTACGGAAGCACAGTTTCCACTCAGCCCAGTCAAAGCTATTCGCTGCTCTGGCACCCCAATGGTAGAACAAGCTCCCCCACGACGCCAGGACAGCGGAGTCACTGACCACCTTCCGGAGACACTTGAAACCCTACCTCTTTAAGGAATACCTGGAATGATCTAACAGTAATCATTATACACCCCCTCCCCCAGTGGTGGTTGTCCCACTGGCTATCCTAAATTGAATGCACCAATTTGTAAGTCGCTCTGGAGAAGAGCGTCTGCTAAATGACTTAAATGTAAATGTAAATGTTATTGTTCTCATACAATGAGAACCCGTCCTCTCCTAAATGTTGTAGATGACAGACTGTAATGTTTTGTTTGTTTGACTGTATTTGCATTGTGTAACAGTGTCACCATAATGCTTTCACCAAACGGAGCACTGCCTTGCATACACAGATGAGTCACTGCTCCAACTAAAGGTTTCGTACAGACAGATTCTCCTGTAGGGATGAAGAGTCACTCTGCTCCAACTAAAGGTTTCGTACAGACAGATTCTCCTGTAGGGATAAAGAGTCACTCTGCTCCAACTAAAGGTTTCGTACAGACAGATTCTCCTGTAGGGATGAAGAGTCACTCTGCTCCAACTAAAGGTTTCGTACAGACAGATTCTCCTGTAGGGATAAAGAGTCACTCTGTTCCAACTAAAGGTTTCGTACAGACAGATTCTCCTGTAGGGATGAAGAGTCACTCTGCTCCAACTAAAGGTTTCGTACAGACAGATTCTCCTGTAGGGATAAAGAGTCACTCTGCTCCAACTAAAGGTGTCATACAGACAGATTCTCCTGTAGGGATGAAGAGTCACTGCTCCAACTAAAGGTTTCGTACAGACAGTTTCTCCTGTAGGGATGAGGAGTCATGCTAGCTGACTCCAGATCTGTGTGGGCTCTCTTTCACCCACTGTAAATACACTAAACACTGGCACTGCACACTACACTATACACTCAAGTTTGGTTTGGATATGGAAGCCATGATGTAATGTAAAGGCCTACTTGCTAAGAAATATGTTTCAATCTCATTTTCAGTGTTCTCATTTTCACGCTTCACACATCTTGGAAATATACAGTACTTGCAAATAATATACCTGCAAAGAATTCAGTTTGTCTCTACAAAAGCTTTTCTACCAATGCACATTTCAACCATTTCTTTCAGCATTGTCTGCGGTTGTATACAGTGCCTTGCAAAAGTATTGATCACCCTTGTCGTTTTTCCTATTTTGTTGCATTACAACCTGTAATTTAAATGGATTTTTATATGGATTTCATGTAATGGACATACACAAAATAGTCCAAATTGGTGAAGTGAAATGAAAAAAATAACTTGTTTCAAAACATTCAAAAAAATAAATAACGGAAAAGTGGTGCGTGCATATGTATTCACCCCCTTTGCTATGAAGCCCCTAAATAAGATCTAGTGCAACCAATTACCTCCAGAAGTCACATAATTAGTTAAATAAAGTCCACCTGTGTGCAATGTAAGTGTCACATGATCTGTCACATGATCTCAGTATATTTACACCTGTTCTGAAAGGCCCCAGAGTCTGCAACAGCACTAAGCAAGGGGCACCACCAAGCAAGCGGCACCATGAAGACCAAGGAGCTCTCCAAACAGGTCAGGGACAAAGTTGTGGAGAAGTACAGATCAGGGTCTGTACTTCAGATCTGTCCATAGGACCACTTTAAGCCGTACACTCCACCGAGCTGGGCTTTACAGAAGAGTGGCCAGAAAAAAGCCATTGCTTAAAGAAAAATAAGCAAACATGTTTGGTGTTTGCCAAAAGGCATGTGGGAGACTCCCCAAACATATGGAAGAAGGTACTCTGGTCAGATGAGACTAAAATTGAGCTTTTTGGCCATCAAGGAAAACGCTATGTCTGACGCAAACCCAACACCTCTCATCACCCCGAGAACACCATCCCCACAGTGAAGCATGGTGGTGGCAGCATCATGCTGTGGGGATGTTTTTCATCGGCAGGGACTGGGAAACTGGTCAGAATTGAAGGAATGATGAATGGTGCTAAATACAGGGAAATTCTTGAGGGAAACCTGTTTCACTCTTCCAGAGATTTGAGACTGGGACGGAGGTTCACCTTCCAGCAGGACAATGACCCTAAGCATACTGCTAAAGCAACACTCAAGAGGTTTAAGGGGAAACATTTAAATGTCTTGGAATGTCCTAGTCAAAGCCCAGACCTCAATCCAATTGAGAATCTGTGGTATGACTTAAAGATTGCTGTACACCAGCGGAACCCATCCAACTTGAAGGAACTGGAGCAATTTTGCTTTGAAGAATGGGCAAAAATCCCAGTGGCTAGATATGCCAAGCTTATAGAGACATACCCCAAGAGACTTGCAGCTGTAATTGCTGCAAAGGATGACTCTACAAAGTATTGACTTTGGGGGGGGGTGAATAGTTATGCACGCTCAAGTTTTCAGTTTTTTTGTCTTATTTCTTGTTTGTTTCACATCTAAAAAATATTTTGCATCTTCAAAGTGGTAGGCATGTTATGTAAATCAAATGATACAACCCCCCAAAAAATCAATTTTAATTCCAGGTTGTAAGGCAACAAAATAGGAAAAATGCCAATTGAGGTGAATACTTTCACAAGCCACTGTAGATTATCGCAATTATAAAAAAATAATGTCCCTTCTGTTCAGCCACAAAAACAACAAGGTTTGTAGAATTGGTTAATTACTTAATCACAGCTGTCCCTTCACTGTAACTCAATCGTGTTAACACATTTGTAACACAGTGGGGTAGAATGATACTCGGCTCCAATACCCCTACCAAACAGAGTGCTTGTTGTTGTCAATCTTTGCAGTGCCAACCCAGAGTGCCGTTGGGTCTATGATGTTCACCAGGAGGATGCGTTCTGACAGAAAGAAGTCTACATCGCTGACTGTGGAGAATATAGTCTCAAGGTGTTTGTCTTGTTTCAGCGTCTGCTCTGGATCTGACAACTTATTTGTGAATGAATATATAAATAAACAAATAAAAAGAAGAAACTTTACCTTGAGAAAGTTGTCAATATTCAGAATGCTAAAATAAAGATATTCAGAGAAACAACTGGCCTCGATACATCTTTAGTCTCCATATTTGAAAAGAGCTACAGATGGTTATGGCTTAACTGTGTGTGTGTGTGTGTGTGTGTGTGTGTGTGAGTGTGTGTGTGTGTGTGTGTGTGTGTGTGTGTGCAGAGACAATGACAAAAGAAAGCCAAAGTTAGATTTCTCAGAAACAGCTCTTCGACGAGTTCCACTTACTTAAATATCTTACTCATAGTTTGCCTGTTGTGAAGAAACAATGAACTGAGTGGAGTGTCAGAACTTGGCTCCAGCTATAGTTCCGATCTGTCACGAATACCACCGAGGCTGCTCCTCCTCCTTGTTCGGGCAGGCTTCGCCGTTCGTCGTCCCCGGAGTACTAGCTGCCACCGTTTGATGTTTTCGATGTTTGTTTTGTCATGTCTAGTTTAGTGCACCTGTTTCGTATTCTGTCATGATTATGTCACCTATAAGTTTCCCTGTGTTATGTTTTGTAGTTGTGTGTTATTGTTCCACATGTCGTGTGTTGATAGGTTCGGTGCCTTGGCTTTGTATAGTATTTTACGCACTACGCGTATTTCTACTCTCGTTGTTGCATTACGCACTGCGCGTGTTTTGTTCGCCTCCAGTGTTTGAGGCTGTTTATTTTGTGTCTATTTACAAGTATTAGTAAAGTCGTCTTGACTTATCCTCTGTGTCCTGCGATTGACTCAACCACCGCATCCACATCAGCACATATCTGACAGAATAACACACCTTTACACTATGGAGTCAGCAGGAGCAGCGGCGGGAACCGAGTCGCTGGAGGATCGGGTCAGCTGCCAGGACGCCAGGATCCAGCAACTCGGATCCGCCATGCAAGAAGTAATGGACACCCTGCACCGATGGGAGAGAGGAGGCTTGCCCACACCTCCTCCTACCTTACCACCACCATCGGCCAGCCCCACCATACCAGCTCCGGAGTCCAGTGGGATTCGGCTCTCGCTCCCGAGGGCATAAGATGGCACTGCAGCCGGGTGTCAGGGGTTCCTCCTTCAAGTGGAGCTCTACCTGGCAACCATACACCCGGCGCCCTCGGGATACGAGAGCGTTTCCGCCCTCATCTCCTGTCTCTCCGGCAAGGCGGAGTGGGCCAATGCCGAAAGGAGGGGAATAGACGCCGCCACCATCAGCTACGCGGAGTTCTCCTGCCGCTTCAGGGCTGTTTTCGATCATCCCCCAGAGGGTAAAGCGGCGGGGGAGCGTCTGTTCCACCATCGACAGGGGAAGAGGAGTGCACAGGAGTTCGCCCTGGACTTCCGGACTCTAGCGGCGGATGCGGGGTGGAATGAGAGGGCCCTCATCGACCACTATCGGTGCAGCCTGCGTGAGGACGTTCGACGAGAGTTGGCCTGCAGGGACACCAATCTCACCTTCGACCAGTTGGCGGACATGTCAATCCGTATGGATACCCTGCTGGCCACCCGCGGACGTCCAGAGTTGGGGCCGTCCATTCCATCCCCCAGCACCTCCGAGCCAAGCCCTATGGAGCTCGGGCGTGCTGGCGCTAGAGAGAGGAGGAGAGAGATTCCGAGGGAGGCCGTCCCCTGCACCAACTGTGGTCGTAGAGGACACACTGCGGCTAGGTGCTGGGGAGGGTCTCCAGGGGTTCGAGGCAACAGGTCGCGCACTGGGGAGTCATTCCAGGTGAGTAGGCGCCCAACTTACCCAGAGCTCTCTGTTGTTCACTTTTGTATACCTGTTGTGTTTCCTCAGGTTGCATCTCAGTCCCAGCATAAGGCGCTAGTCGATTCAGGCACAGCTGGGAATTTCATTGATCGCAATTTTTGTGTGAGGTTAGGGATTCCCCTCCTGCCCGTTGATGCACCCTTTCCTATCCATGCCCTAGATTGCCGTCCGTTGGGATCTGGGTTGATTAGGGAGGTCACAGCGCCACTTAAGATGTGGACACAGGGGGGTCATGAAGAGATCATTCAGTTGTATCTGATCGACTCTCCTGCGTATCCCGTGGTACTTGGGCTTCCTTGGTTAATTGCCCATGATCCCACCATTTCGTGGCAACAGAGGGCTCTCAAGGAGTGGTCTGACCAGTGTGTCGGGCGATGTTTAGGTGTTTCCGTAGGGGCGACCACGGTGGAGAGTCCGAACCAGGTGCCCGCAATGCACATTCCCCCGAGTATGAGGATTTGGCACTCGTGTTCAGCAAGACAAGGGCGACGCGATTGCCACCTCATAGACGGGGAGATTGTGCGATAGACCTCCTGGCAGGTGCGGCACTTCCGCGGAGCCATGTGTATCCCTTGTCTCAAGAGGAGACGGCGGCTATGGAGACATACATAGCCGAGTCTCTGAGACAGGGATACATACGACCCTCCACTTCCCCTGTGTCCTCGGCTATGTATGTCTCCATAGCCGCCGTCTCTTCTTGAGACAAGGGATACACATGGCTCCGCGGAAGTGCCGCACCTGCCAGGAGGTCTATCGCACAATCTCCCCGTCTATGAGGTGGCAATCGCGTCGCCCTAGTCTTGCTGAACACGAGTGCCAAATCCTCATACTCGGGGGAATGTGCATTGCGGGCACCTGGTTCGGACTCTCCACCGTGGTCGCCCCTACGGAAACACCTAAACATCGCCCGACACACTGGTCAGACCACTCCTGGAGGGTTGCGCCCGTGTATTGATTACCGTAATCTCAATCAGATCACTGTTAAATACAGTTATCCTCTTCCTCTGATTGCGAGTATGACGGAATCATTACGCGGAGCGCGTTTCTTCACAAAACTGGATCTCAGGAATGCTTACAACTTGGTGCGCATTAGGGAGGGAGATGAATGGAAGACAGCATTTAGTACCACCTCGGGTCATTATGAGTATCTCGTCATGCCATACGGGTTAATGAATGCTCCTTCAGTCTTCCAATCCTTTGTGGACGAGACCTTCCGGGACTTGCATGGGCAGGGTGTGGTAGTATACATTGACGACATTCTAGTGTACTCTTCTACACGAGCCGAGCATGTAGCCCTGGTACGCCGAGTGTTGGGTAGGCTGTTGGAGCATGACTTGTATGTCAAGGCAGAGAAATGTCTGTTTTTCCAGGAGTCCATCTCCTTCTTGGGTCATCGGTTGTCCGCATCAGGGGTGGAGATGGAGATTGACCGTGTGTCAGCCGTGCGTAATTGGCAGACTCCAACCACTGTTAAAGAGGTGCAACGGTTTTTGGGTTTTGCCAATTACTACCGGAGGTTTATCCGGGGTTTTGGACAGGTGGCAGCTCCCATCACTTCCTTGCTGAAGGGGGGCCCGGTGCGTTTGCAGTGGTCGGCTGAGGCGGACAGGGCGTTTGATAAACTGAAGGACCTGTTCACCTCGGCTCCGGTGCTGGCACATCCGGACCCCGCTTTAGCGTTCCAAGTAGAGGTGGACGCGTCATTGGGGCAGTATTGTCTCAACGCTCAGGCACGCCTCCTAAACTCCGGCCCTGCGCTTTTTATTCTAAAAAGCTCAGCCCGGCGGAACGAAATTATGACGTAGGGGACAGAGAGCTGCTAGCCGTAGTTCAGGCCCTAAAGGTGTGGAGGCATTGGCTTGAGGGGGCTCAACACCCTTTTCTCATTCTGACTGACCATCGTAACCTGGAGTACATCCGGGCAGCTAGGAGACTGAACCCTCGTCAGGCTAGGTGGAACATGTTTCTGACCCGGTTTGTTTTTAAGCTTACCTAGATCCCAGGGTCCCAGAACGGTAAGGCAGACGCCCTGTCCCGGCGGTATGACACAGAGGAGAGGTCCATTGAGCCCACTCCCATACTGCCGGAGTCTTGTCTGGTGGCACCGGTGGTGTGGGAGATGGATGCGGAAATCGAGCGGGCGTTACGCACCGACCGTACTCCTCCGGAGTGTCCAGTGGGGCGGACGTACGTGCCGTTCGAGATCTGTGATCGTCTCATATATTGGGCTCACACGTCACCCTCCTCTGGACATCCAGGTATTGGCCGGACAGTGCACTGCCTTAGTGTTAAGTACTGGTGGCCAACATTGGCTAGGGACGTGAGGGTTTATGTGAGGGTTTATGTCTCCTCCTGCTCAGTGTGCAATCAGTGTAAGGCGCCTAGACACCTGCCCAGGGGGAAGTTACAGCCCCTGCCTGTTCCACAACGGCCGTGGTCTCACCTCTCGGTAGACTTTGTCACTGACCTACCCCCCTCCCAGGGGAACACCACTATTCTGGTCGTTGTGGATCGGTTCTCTAAGGCCTGTCATCTCATCCCAATGCCGGGTCTCCCTACTGCCCTACAGACCGCTGAGGCTTTGTTTACCCACGTCTTCCGGCACTACGGGGTTCCCGAGGATATAGTGTCCGATCGAGGTCCCCAATTCACCTCTAGAGTCTGGAGGCGTTCATGGAACGTTTGGGGGTCTCGGTTAGCCTTACCTCGGGTTTTCACCCTGAGAGTAATGGGCAGGTGGAGAGAGTGAACCAGGATGTGGGTAGGTTTCTGAGATCGTATGCCAGGACCGGCAGGAGGAGTGGTCGGGGTATATCCCTTGGGCAGAGATTGCCCAGAACTCTCTTCGCCACTCCTCTACTAACCTGACCCCTTTCCAGTGTGTGTTAGGGTATCAGCCGGTTCTGGCACCATGGCATCAGAGCCAGATCGAGGCTCCTGCGGTGGATGAGTGGTTTCGGCGCTCGGAGGAGACGTGGAACGCTGCACACGTCCATCTGCAGCGGGCTATCCTTAGACAGAAGGCGAGCGTCGATCTCCACCGCAGTGAGGGTCCAGTGTACGCACCTGGAGATCGAGTCTGGCTCTCGACTCGAAACCTGCCCCTTCGCCTGCCCGGCCGGAAGCTGGGTCGGCGGTTTGTGGGGCCATTTAAAGTCCTGAGGAGATTGAACAAGGTATGCTACAAGTTACAACTGCCTAATGATTATCACATTAACCCCTCGTTCCATGTGTCTCTCCTCAGGCCGGTGGTAGCTGGCCCACTCCAGGACAGTGAGATAAGAGAGACTCCTCCGCCCCCACTGGACATCGAGGGGGCTCCGGCGTACTCAGTCCGGTCCATCGTGGATTCGAGACGTCGGATGGGGGGTCTACAATATCTCGTGGAGTGGGAGGGGTACGGTCCGGAGGAACGGTGCTGGGTGCCTAGGAGGGACATTTTAGATCCCTCCCTCCTGACGGAGTTCCACTGTAATCATCCCACGCGCCCTGCTCCGCGTCCTCCTGGCCGTCCCCGAGGCAGGGGTCGGCGCACGGCTGGAGCCGCGCGTCAAGGGGGGGTACTGTCACGAATACCGCCGAGGCTGCTCCTCCTCCTTGTTCGGGCAGGCTTCGGCGTTCGTCGTCCCCGGAGTACTAGCTGCCACCGTTTGATGTTTTCGATGTTTGTTTTGTCATGTCTAGTTTAGTGCACCTGTTTCGTATTCTGTCATGATTATGTCACCTATAAGTTTCCCTGTGTTATGTTTTGTAGTTGTGTGTTATTGTTCCACATGTCGTGTGTTGATAGGTTCGGTGCCTTGGCTTTGTATAGTATTTTACGCACTACGCGTATTTCTACTCTCGTTGTTGCATTACGCACTGCGCGTGTTTTGTTCGCCTCCAGTGTTTGAGGCCGTTTATTTTGTGTCTATTTACAAGTATTAGTAAAGTCGTCTTGACTTATCCTCTGTGTCCTGCGATTGACTCAACCACCGCATCCACATCAGCACATATCTGACACGATCCCTCGAGGAGCGCATTCAACAAGGTACTGTAAACCCAGACATAAAAGGTCAATAAAAAGGTCATGGTCAACGGTCAAAAGTTTTTACAACAATAAATCAACAATATTCATGACCCCGAGGTCAGTGTCAGAGGAAGGCCCAAAAAATTGTCAAAGACTCCAGTCACCCAAGTCATGGACTGTTCTCTCTGCTACCGCACGGCAAGAGGTACCGGAGCACCAAGTCTAGGTCCAAAAGGCTCCTTAACAGCTTCTACCCCCAAGCCATAAGACTGCTGAACAATGAATCAAATGGCCACCCGGACTATTTACATTGACTCCTCCCCCCTCGTTATTGTTATTTTATTGTGTTACTTTTTATTTTTGACTTCAGTCTATTTAGTAAATATTTTCTTAACTCTATTTCTGTCACGATCGTCTTCTTGTGAGATATTGGACCAAGGCGCAGCGTGTGCAAAATACATCTCTTTATTATGGAAGAGAGAAAAACACGAAACCGAACACTATCCAAAACTTACAAAACAACAAACGACCGTGAAGCTAAATAACGTAAGTGCACAGACAAGCAACAAACGTTCAACTTAGACAATTACCCACAAACACATGATGCCCATGGCTGCCTTAAATATGGCTCCCAATTAGAGACAATAAACCACAGCTGTCTCCAATTGAGAACCAATCTAGGCAGCCATCAACATACAAACACCTAGACAAGACATTACCCCATTAAACCTACAAACCCCTAGACAAACCAAAACACATACTTCACCATGTCACACCCTGACCTAACTAAAATATTAATGAAAACAAAGATAACTAAGGCCAGAGTGTGACATAACTCCCTCTAAGGTGCGAACTCCGGGCGCACCAGCATAAAGTCTAGGGGAGGGTCTGGGTGGGCGTCTGTCCACGGTGGCGGCTCTGGCACTGGTCGTGGTCCCCACCCCACCATAGTCACTACCCGCTTTCGTAGCCTCCTCCAAATGACCACCCTCCAACTTAACCCCACTGGATTAAGGGGCAGCACCGGACTAAGAGGCAGCACCGGACTAAGGGGCAGCACCGGACTAAGGGGCAGCACCAGGATAAGGGGCAGCACCAGGATAAGGAGCAGCACCAGGATAAGGGGCAGCACCGGGCTAAGGGGCAGCACCGGACTAAACGGCGGATCCTGGCTGGCTGGCTCTGGCGGATCCTGTCTGGCGGAAGGCTCTGGCTGATCCTGTCTGGCGGAAGGCTCTGGCTGATCCTGTCTGGCGGAAGGCTCTGGCTGATCCTGTCTGGACGGCTCTGGCGGATCCTGGCTGGACGGCTCATGGCTGGCTGACGGATCTGGCTGCTCATGGCTGGCTGACGGATCTGGCTGCTCATGGCTGGCGGAAGGCTCTGGCTGATCCTGTCTGGCGGAAGGCTCTGGCTGATCCTGTCTGGCAGAAGGCTCTGGCTGATCCTGTCTGGCGGAAGGCTCTGGCTGATCCTGTCTGGCGGAAGGCTCTGGCTGATCCTGTCTGGCGGAAGGCTCTGGCTGCTCCTGTCTGGCGGAAGGCTTCGGCTGCTCCTGTCTGGCGGAAGGCTCTAGCGGCTCCTGTCTGGCGGAAGGCTCTAGCGGCTCCGGTCTAGCGGACGGCTCTGAAGGCTCATGGCAGACGGGCGGCTTTGCAGGCTCAGTACAGACGGGCATTTCATGCAGCGCTTGGCAGACGGACAGTTCAGACGGCGTTGGGCAGACGGGCAGTTCAGGCGCCGTTGGGCAGACGGGCAGTTCAGGCGCCGTTGGGCAGACGGCAGACTCTGGCCGGCCGAGACGCACTATAGGCCTGGTGCGTGGTGCCGGAACTGGAGGTACCGGGCTGAGGACACGCATCTCAGGGCTAGTGCGGGGAGAAGGAACAGGGCATGCTGGACCCTGGGGACGCACATAAGGCCTAGTGCGTGGTGCCGGAACTGGTGGTCCCGGGCTGAGGACACGCATCTCAGGGCTAGTGCGGGGAGCAGGAACAGGGCATGCTGGACCCTGGGGACGCACATAAGGCCTAGTGCGTGGTGCCGGAACTGGTGGTCCCGGGCTGAGGACACGCATCTCAGGGCTAGTGCGGGGAGCAGCAACAGGCCGGGCTGGGCTGGCGACGCACACCGTAGGCTTCGTACGTGGCGCAGGAACAGGCCGGGCTGGGCTGGCGACGCACACCGTAGGCTTCGTACGTGGCGCAGGAACAGGCCGGGCTGGGCTGGCGACGCACACCGTAGGCTTCGTACGTGGCGCAGGAACAGGCCGGGCTGGGCTGGCGACGCACACCGTAGGCTTCGTACGTGGCGCAGGAACAGGCCGGGCTGGGCTGGCGAAGCACACCGTAGGCCTTGTGCGAGAGGCAGGAACAGGTCGGACCGGGCTGGAGACGCGCACCGTCCATTTGGTGCGAGGGGCCGTAACAGGCCGGACCGTACTGGGGACACACACCACTGGCTCTACCCCGGGAACTGGAACGGGCCGGACCGGACTGGCAACACACCCCAGTACCTCTCGCCGTGCCTCCAAACCTCCTTTCCCTTCTTTAACCAGTAGCCCCCGTAACCTGGTGGCCTTTTGTATTCGCCCCTTCTCTGCCTCCGTCAGCCCCGTCGTCCATGCCCTGTGCCCCCCCCTAAAAATTTCTTGGGTAGTGCTCACGGGCTTCCAGCCTTGCCTCCGTGCTGCCTCCTCATATCTCCTCCTCTCGGCTTTAGCTGCCTCCAGCTCTTCATGAAGGAGGCGAAACTCTCCCGGTTGTGCCCAAGGACCCTTTCCATCCAGTATCTCCTCCCATGTCCATGAATCCTGTGTAGGTGGGTCCTGTTGCCGCTTGACACGCCGCTTGGTCCTAGATTGGTGGGTAATTCTGTCACGATCGTCTTCTTGTGAGATATTGGACCAAGGCGCAGCGTGTGCAAAATACATCTCTTTATTATGGAAGAGAGAAAAACACGAAACCGAACACTATCCAAAACTTACAAAACAACAAACGACCGTGAAGCTAAATAACGTAAGTGCACAGACAAGCAACAAACGTTCAACTTAGACAATTACCCACAAACACATGATGCCCATGGCTGCCTTAAATATGGCTCCCAATTAGAGACAATAAACCACAGCTGTCTCCAATTGAGAACCAATCTAGGCAGCCATCAACATACAAACACCTAGACAAGACATTACCCCATTAAACCTACAAACCCCTAGACAAACCAAAACACATACTTCACCATGTCACACCCTGACCTAACTAAAATATTAATGAAAACAAAGATAACTAAGGCCAGAGTGTGACAATTTCTTGAACTGCATTGTTGGTTAAGGGCTTGTAAGTAAGCATTTCACGGTAAGGTCTACACCTGTTGTATTCGGCGCATGTGACAAATCTAATTTGATTTTATTTTGATTTGAGTACTGAACTTGACAAAATTGTTAAAACGTTTTTACAACAATAAATCAACAATACTCATGACCCCGAGGTCAATACTGAACTTAACAATATTGTTCAAAGTAAAATGTTTCTCCACATCCACAATAACCTTCTTCCGCTCTTCCAAGAATCTTAGTCGAGAATTATCATTATGAGTAGGAAGTACAGTAGCCTACAGCGTTTCAATTTCATATTTTCCAGACCCGTGCTAAAATGAAGGAGGCCCATCATTATCATCATCATCATCAGCTCTGTCATTGGAGTGTTGTTACTGACGGTAGGACAGTAATCTAATCTTAAGCATCTGCGGTAACATCACTCCACAAGTAGAGTATGTTTCTCTATAGTCACTCGTTTTGATCAGTTGGAGAGTGTATATTAATTACTGTATTATCGTCATTGAACCCCAACAGGTTGTCTAAAGCAGTGGTTCTCAAAACTCTCCTCAGGGACCCCCAGGTGTTTCACAATTTAGTTGTAGCCACGAAGTAGCTCACCTGATTCAAGTAGTCAAGGGTAGTCAAGGGCTTGATGATTATTTGGCAAGGTGAATCAGGTGAGCTACCTCTGGAATAGATCAGACACACATGGAGAGCTTTGAGAACCACTGGTCTAATAAACTCTAGCACCATACCTACTGTGTTTGGATAATGGGAAAACCATGTTTTCATAATGGTGGCACTTACAACTGAAAACGGTCTTGTATTTGAGTCATAGGAGGAGTTTATATGGCACCAGGTTAGGATTCACTATCCATGGCCCTCTTTTCATTCAAACTATCCATGGCCCTCATTTCATTCAAACTATCCGTGGCCCTATTTTAATTTTTGGATAAAATAGGGCAGAATTCTGCAGAGTCAGACTAACAGTAACCTCTCTCAACCTGACCTAGAGCACAGAGCCAGATCAACAGTAACCTCTCTCAACCTGACCTAGAGCACAGAGCCAGATCAACAGTAACCTCTCTCAACCTGACCTAGAGCACAGAGCCAGATCAACAGTAACCTCTCTCAACCTGACCTAGAGCACAGAGCCAGATCAACAGTAACCTCTCTCAACCTGACCTAGAGCAAAGAGTCAGACCAACAGTAACCTCTCTCAACCTGACCTAGAGCACAGTCAGACCAACAGTAACCTCTCTCAACCTGACCTAGAGCACAGAGTCAGATCAGGCAAAGAATCACAAACAGTATTTGAGGGGAGCAAATTGTAACATAGCTACGTAGCTCAGTAATCCAACACCTCTCTCTCTCTCTCTCTCTCTCTCTCTCTCTCTCTCTCTCTCTCTCTCTCTCTCTCTCTCTCTCTCTCTCTCTCTCTCTCTCTCTCTCTCTCTCTCTCTCTCTCTCTCTCTCTCTCTCTCTCTCGTGTGTAGGTTCCCCAATGCCCCTGTTTTGGATTTTGCCTAAATCAGACTGTGTGCTAATCTTTGCTCCCACACAATCAACCTTTTTTCAATGGTCTCATTGCATTAGTGTCCCATAATGCCTTGCAGATGGCTCATTCTGGTGTGGTACCCAGCGTGTCGCCAATCAAAAACTGTCTACCCTCACCTTAATCAGCTGTCGTGTCTTGCATTATTTTGCAAACATCCCAAGGTCTTTAGGAGCAATGCCTCAGACAAAATGTTTTTAGCACCTCATGATCAACCATGGGTTCATTCAACCACCCTGTTCACTTTCAGGGTCCCAGGCACTGAATGAGGCTTATGTTTTTGGTCCACTTGAAACAAGAACAAGATCCAAGCATAAAGTTTTCCCTGGACACTCACAAAAGAAAATAACACTAGAAAGCATAACATTTGCATAAACTTCTGCCATACCTTACCTCATTGTTAACCTATAGAGCAGAGCTGCCCAACCCTAATGTCCTGTGGGTTTTCAGTCCAACCTTAATTTAGCATATCTGATTCAGCTAGTTAAGGTCTTGTTGAGCAGCTAATAAGTAGAATCAGGTGTGTTAAATTAAGGTTGGACTGAAAACCCACAGGACGGTAGATCTCCAGGAAGAGGGTTGGGCAGCCCTGCTATAGAGGTACGGGTTACTGGACCCGGGCTCAGGGATGGATAACTTTGGAGATCCCATCTCCACGGAGTTGGGTAGACTTTAACATTTGAGGAATTGGTGCCTCTATGGCATTTCAGACGGTTGCTAGGAGACCTTGTTAATGAACAATGTGTCTGTTTTTTATGATTGTGTTTTGCTTTTCATGTATTGTTGCGTATAATAATGTGTATGTTAATGTGTACATGAATGTGTAGTTTAATGTGTTGATTGTATTTTGATGTGTATTGTGATGCTATACAGAGCTCATCTGGAAAAGAGACCATAGTCTTAGCATTGACACCCTGTCAAAATAAAGGAGGAGTGAAAGGTTGAATGTTTTCATCTTATTTTCAGTATGCCAAGAATTCAATAGGCTTTTTCTTTTGGATTATACAACAAAAACCTTGATACTTCAGTGTTATGGACAAAATTGTGGAAATAAACAATTTATAATCTCAAATGTTTATTTTGAGATGAATGTTAAGAGACATGATTCACTTAGTCATTCTCTACACAACAGACATACAATGTGCCGATGCCATTTAAAGGTCTGCGAGGCTCTTATCAAGGTTTTATAACGGAATGGATTCACGAGTTAAAACTATAATATTTTTTATACGATCAAGGTTTACCTTTCACTGAACATTCTGCATTGAAAGTTGTTCCAATGTCTGGATGTTGTTGACAACATATTTTTAGGTCCTCTCTAGCATATATATCAGTCACTTTGGATGATTCTGTAGGATCCATATATTTTGGGGGAAATTCAATCAGTTTGGAGGAAAGCATAGCTGGATTATGATATGGTTCACAAATGTTATACAGTATAACTCTTTGTTATTGCATTGATTGATTAATTTGGGTCATTTCTCTCGATTGGTATTAAATTATGGAGATTAAACCTCATAAATGCCATTTGCTTCTCCCTACTATCTAAAAGCTATCCGGTGTATATACAGGGGCTACTGTTGTGAAACCCCGCTGGTAGAGCCTTCCTTCATTATAGATATTATCTGTTCCTGTGATGAGGACAAAGATCCGCTGTCAAATCGATGTTGTCCTGACAACTCATTCGCTGTGCCATGGCAAGACAACAACAGCCCACTTTTTACTATCTATCTCAACCTCAGCCACCATATAATCTACTGATCCATTGTGGGGTTTGCTTGACAGGTATTTTTGTTTTCCGTTCCATTGGTTGCTCTCTATCATGTCTGGTCAGACTCAGTCATTATTGCCTGCCATGTCTGGAATTGATAGGGAGAATTTTGATATGCTTCTACTAGAAAATGGGAAATGAGATGTTGTTTTGAATGATGATTTAGAGCAGGGATGGACAACTTTGATGGGGGTGGGGGCTGCAAAAAATCTGAACTCATCATGAGGGGCCACAGTGGCTTGCGGGTCAGCGTACCCACTCAGATACCCACACATGCAGTCAGAGCCGGCCCTAGCCTTTTGGGGGCCCTAAGTGACACTGGTGGCGGTCGGAGCAAGCAGAGCGAGGCTGGTGGAAAGGAGGGGACAGGCAGAGGAGAGCAGTGACTGTATGCTAGCAGGATAGTCCATACCTCCAATCATCTTTGCTGATAGCGATGCTGTGTTTCCATAAGTGGATGAATTGGTCTAATTTAGCATATCTGGTAAAGGCTCAACCCTTAGCTACCTCTTCCAATTGAAAAAAAAGTGAATAATGGCAACATTTGTATTGTTCCGTGTGACTACAGCGGCAGCTTTAAAATGCATAAATAGAGTCACTTTCTAATTGAGCGAGGCGTCAAAGTGGACAACCCGCCCGCCCAGCTTCAGTTGGGTCATTATAATTCAAAACAATGCATTCTAAAATAAATCACACACACCTTGGTGAGTTTAGGCCATAATTAAGTGACTGTCAGTGACTGACATAACAAAGAGAAACTGCTGATGCACATTTCCAAACTGCACCCTGTGTATTCTACTGTTGTGACTCTCATCAGTAAACTGAGACCCCGACTGAGTTCCTAAAAATAAATAAATATGTATTTATTTTCTTCATTTTTGGGGATTAATCCGCCGGCCTACAAACAGAGGGCCGCGCCACCAGTTGCCCATCCCTGATTGAGAGATTGACTGTAGGCTACTGTTAGGGCTAACCACTCAAGGCTGATGAGTCTCCGTATTGATTGAATGCTGTAAGTCTTCCCTTGCATCTTTTCATCATTCTACATCATTAAATAAAGTCTGGCAGTTTTCTCAAACAGTCATTTCACAAAATTCACAGTCACATAGTTCACATACAATCTTGGTATGTAGATATAATTGTTAGACATGGAATTGCAGGTACATGTGTCAATTGACTTGGCCTATTTCCTTTGATTTGATTCCATTTGGTTTGGGTCACCGCAGAACCAAATTGAATTCAAGTTGGCGTTGTTAGTTTTTTCTTCTTCTATGGAGGTTGAAATGCCTTGTGATGATTCCAAGTCCAACTACCAGTCAGAGCTGTAACATTTAACTAAATCGGACATCAAACACTCCCGGAACTCTGTCTGCCGCCCCCCACCCAGATCAACTGGACACCGCACTTTGCATCAATGGGCCTTTAAATGTGATTACAAGCACATCATTGCCATAGGATACTGCAGATTACTGTGGTCTGTGGTCTGCGGCTTGAGACACAGTCCGTCCACTAACCTAATCTCTCTCCCTCACTGCCCTGCTGCTATACATGGGCATAGTAGGTAGTCTCAGCTTCAGGATATGAGCGTAGCTCACAGGAAACAAGTCTGAAATGGAATGTAAGATGTTAAATGTATGTATATGTATCAAAATGTGACTATGAAAGCTGTAAAAACAAAATAAAAAGTTATTTTTGTCCTCCGAAGGGTTAGTAGAAAATGGGAAATGAGCACTGCTGTGCTGTTTGTTGCTACTTGGCTACCTGCCAAACTATTCACGTTTTACTTTTAATAAACGTTTAATCAATCTTTGTGTTCAACAAATTTACCAACTTTTTAGTTTTGTCCTCACTCATCTTTTCGTTAAACTTTTTTCACCCCGGACGTTTATCCCGAGACAGAAGAGTCATTTTCCTGTGCGTTTTAGCTGCCAACTTTACGTTATTTTCCTTTTTTCCATCGCAACTTTTTTCCCTTATTCAACTTTTTTCACTCCGGACGCTTTATCTGGACATGGTTCATCAACATCTTCAACAGCCGAAGCTAAGTAGTAACATTAACATGATGTCTTCTAATTGCAGTCGCTGTACTCATAATATACAGGAGAACGATCGCCTTACGGCGAAAATAGCTGTGCTACAAGCCCAGCTTCAGACGCAATCGTTAGGCAAGGGTAATCTCAGTGTAGGAAAGGAAGAAACAGCGTCTGTGCCACCAGTAAGTACAGACAGTAACGTTAGTATAAATCCCCCCGCACAGTCCCCGCAGCCGGACAACTTTCTCATGGCTTCTGGAGGGAAATACTGTTGGAATGCTCAACCGGTGTCGCTCATTCAGCCGACAGAAACCTTCAACCGGTTTTCCCCATTATGTAGCGAGTCGGAGTCTGAGTCTGAGTCTTCTCTAGTCTCTACTCCTCCCGTTACGGGGTCTGAGACGCCGAAGGCTCCCACCATTAGCTCTGACAAATTGAAAACCCTAGTCATTGGCGACTCCATTACCCGCAGTATTAGACTTAAAACGAATCACCCAGCGATCATACACTGTTTACCAGGGGGCAGGGCTACCGACGTTAAGGCTAATCTAAAGATGGTGCTGGCTAAAGCTAAAACTGGCGAGTGTAGAGAGTATAGAGATATTGTTATCCACGTCGGCACCAACGATGTTAGGATGAAACAGTCAGAGGTCACCAAGTGCAACATAGCTTCAGCTTGTAAATCAGCTAGAAAGATGTGTCGGCATCGAGTAATTGTCTCTGGCCCCCTCCCAGTTAGGGGAAGTGACGAGCTCTACAGCAGAGTCTCAGCACTTAATCGCTGGTTGAAAACTGTTTTCTGCCCCTCCCAAAAGATAACATTTGTGGATAATTGGCCCTCTTTCTGGGACTCACCCACAAACAGGACCAAGCCTGACCTGCTGAGGAGTGACGGACTCCATCCTAGCTGGAGGGGTGCTCTCCTCTTATCTACCAACATAGATAGGGCTCTAACTCCTCTAGCCCCACAGTGAAATAGGGTGCAGGCCAGGCAGCAGGCTGTTAGCCAACCTGCCAGCTTAGTGGAGTCTGCCAATAGCACAGTCAGTGTAGTCAGCTCAGCCATACCCATTGAGACTGTGTCTGTGCCTCGACCTAGGTTGGGCAAAACTAAACATGGCGGTGTTCACCCTAGCAATCTTATTAGGATAAAGACCTCCTCCATTCCTGCCATTATTGAAAGAGATCGTGATACCTCACATCTCAAAATAGGGTTACTTAATGTTAGAACCCTCACTTCAAAGGCAGTCATAGTCAATGAACTAATCACTGATCATAATCTCGATGTGATTGGCCTGACTGAAACATGGCTTAAGCCTGATGAATTTGCTGTGTTAAATGAGGCCTCACCTCCTGGTTACACTAGTGACCATATTCCCCGTGCATCCCGCAAAGGCGGAGGTGTTGCTAACATTTACGATAGCAAATTTCAATTTACAAAAAAAAAAATGGCGTTTTCATCTTTTGAGCTTCTAGTCATGAAATCTATGCAGCCTACTCAATCACTTTTTATAGCTACTGTTTACAGGCCTCCTGGGCCATATACAGCGTTCCTCTCTGAGTTTCCTGAATTCCTATCAGACCTTGTAGTCATAGCAGATCATATTCTAATTTTTGGTGATTTTAATATTCACATGGAGAAGTCCACAGACCCACTCCAAAAGTCTTTCGGAGCCATTATCGACTCAGTGGGTTTTGTCCAACATGTCTCTGGACCTACTCACTGCCACAGTCATACTCTGGACCTAGTTTTGTCCCATGGAATAAATGTTGTAGATCTTAATGTTTTTCCACAAAATCCTGGACTATCGGACCACCATTTTATTACATTTGCAATCGCAACAAATAATCTGCTCAGACCCCAACCAAGGAGCATCAAAAGTCGTGCTATAAATTCTCAAACAACACAAAAATTCATTGATGCCCTTCCAGACTCCTTCTGCCTACCCAAGGACGTCAGAGGACAAAAATCAGTTAACCACTTAACTGAGGAACTCAATTTAACCTTGCGCAATACCCTAGATGCAGTTGCACCCCTAAAAACGAAAAACATTTGTCATAAGAAACTAGCTCCCTGGTATACAGAAAATACCCGAGCTTTGAAGCAAGCTTCCAGGAAATTGGAACGAAATGGCGCCACACCAAACTGGAAGTCTTCCGACTAGCTTGGAAAGACAGTACCGTGCAGTACCGAAGAGCCCTCACTGCTGCTCGATCATCCTACTTTTCCAACTTAATTGAGGAAAATAAGAACAATCCAAAATTTCTTTTTGATACTGTTGCAAAGCTAACTAAAAAGCAGCATTCCCCAAGAGAGGATGGCTTTCACTTCAGCAGTGATAAATTCATGAACTTCTTTGAGGAAAAGATCATGACCATTAGAAAGCAAATTACGGACTCCTCTTTGAATCTGCGTATTCCTCCAGGGCTTAGCTGTCCTGGATCTGCACAGATTCTGCGAGGGCCTGGGATCGGGAGAGACACTTAAGTGTTTTAGTACTATATCTCTTGACACAATGATGAAAATAATCATGGCCTCTAAACCTTCAAGCTGCATACTGGATCCTATTCCTACTAAACTGCTGAAGGAGCTGCTTCCTGTGCTTGGCCCTCCTATGTTGAACATAATAAACAGCTCTCTATCCACCGGATGTGTACCAAACTCACTAAAAGTGGCAGTGATAAAGCCTCTCTTGAAAAAGCCAAACCTTGACCCGGAAAATATAAAAAACTATCAGCCTATATCGAATCTTCCATTCCTCTCAAAAATTTTAGAAAAAGCTGTTGCGCAGCAACTCACTGCCTTTCTGAAGACAAACAATGTATACGAAATGCTTCAGTCTGGTTTTAGACCCCATCATAGCACTGAGACTGCACTTGTGAAGGTGGTAAATGACCTTTTAATGGCGTCAGACCGAGGCTCTGCATCTGTCCTCGTGCTACTAGACCTTAGTGCTGCCTTTGACACCATCGATCACCACATTCTTTTGGAGAGACTGGAAACCCAAATTGGTCTACACGGACAAGTTCTGGCCTGGTTTAGATCCTACCTGTCGGAAAGATATCAGTTTGTCTCTGTGAATGGTCTGTCCTCCGACAAATCAACTGTACATTTCGGTGTTCCTCAAGGTTCCGTTTTAGGACCACTATTGTTTTCACTATATATTTTACCTCTTGGGGATGTTATTCGAAAACATAATGTTAACTTTCACTGCTATGCGGATGACACACAGCTGTACATTTCAATGAAACATGGTGAAGCCCCAAAATTGCCCTCGCTAGAAGCCTGTGTTTCAGACATAAGGAAGTGGATGGCTGAAAACTTTTTACTTTTAAACTCGGACAAAACAGAGATGCTTGTTCTAGGTCCCAAGAAACAAAGAGATCTTCTGTTAAATCTGACAATTCATCTAGATGGTTGTAAAGTCGTCTCAAATAAAACTGTGAAGGACCTCGGTGTTACTCTTGACCCTGATCTCTCTTTTGACGAACATATCAAGACTGTTTCAAGGACAGCTTTTTTCCATCTACGTAACATTGCAAAAATCAGAAATTTTCTGTCCAAAAATGATGCAGAAAAATTAATCCATGCATTTTTACTTCTAGGTTAGACTACTGCAATGCTCTATTTTCCGGCTACCCGGATAAAGCACTAAATAAACTTCAGTTAGTGCTAAATACGGCTGCTAGAATCCTGACTAGAACCAAGAAATTTGATCATATTACTCCAGTGCTAGCTTCCCTACACTGGCTTCCTGTTAAGGCAAGGGCTGATTTCAAGGTTTTACTGTTAACCTATAAAGCGTTACATGGGCTTGCTCCTACCTATCTTTCCGAGTTGGTCCTGCCGTACATACCAATACGTACGCTACGGTCACAAGACGCAGGCCTCCTAATTGTCCCTAGAATTTCTAAGCAAACAGCGGGAGGCAGGGCTTTCTCCTATAGATCTCCATTTTTATGGAACAGTCTGCCTACCCATGTGAGAGACGCAGACTCGGTCTCAACCTTTAAGTCTTTACTGAAGACTTATCTCTTCAGTAGGTCATATGATTGAGTGTAGTCTGGCCCAGGAGTGTGAAGGTGAACGGAAAGGCTGGAGCAACGAACAGCCCTTGCTGTCTCTGCCGGGCCGGTTCCCCTCTCCACTGGGGTTCTCTGCCTCTAACCCTGTTGCAGGGGGCTGAGTCACTGGCTTGCTGGTGCTCTTTCATGCCGTCCCTGGGAGGGGTGCGTCACTTGAGTGGGTTGAGTTACTGACGTGATCTTCCTGTCTGGGTTGGCGCCCCCCTTGGTTTGTGCTGTGGTGGAGACCTCTGTGGGCTATACTCGGCCTTGTCTCAGGATTGTAAGTTGGTGGTTGGGGATATCCCTCTAGTGGTGCGGGGCTGTGCTTTGGCGGAGTGGGTGGGGTTATATCCTTCCTGTTTGGCCCTGTCCGGGGTTTCTTCGGATGGGGCCACAGTGTCTCCGGACCGCTCCTGTCTCAGCCTCCAGTATTTATGCTGCAGTAGTTTATGTGTCGGGGGGGCTGGGGTTAGTTGGTTATACCTGGAGTACTTCTCCTGTCTTATCCAGTGTCCTGTGTGAATTTAAGTATGCTCTCTCTAATTCTCTCGTTCTCTCTTTCTCTCTGAGAACCTGAGCCCTAGGACCATACGTCAGGACTACCGGGCATGATGACACCTTGCTGTCCCCAGTCCGCCTGGCCTTGCTGCTATTCCAGTTTCAACTGTTCTGCCTGCGGCTACGAAACCCCTACCTGTCCCAGACCTGCTGTTTTCAACTCTTTAATGATCGGCTATGAAAAGCCAACTGAGAGACCTGAGCCCTAGGACCATACGTCAGGACTACCGGGCATGATGACACCTTGCTGTCCCCAGTCCGCCTGGCCTTGCTGCTATTCCAGTTTCAACTGTTCTGCCTGCGGTTATGGAACCCCTACCTGTCCCAGACCTGCTGTTTTCAACTCTTAATGATCGGCTATGAAAAGCCAACTGAGATTTATTCCTGATTATTATTTGACCATGCTTGTCACTTATGAACATTTTTGAACATCTTGGCATGGTTCTGTTATAATCTCCACCCGGCACAGCCAGAAGAGGACTGGCCACCCCTCATAGCCTGGTTCCTCTCTAGGTTTCTTCCTAGGCTTTCGCCTTTCTAGGGAGTTTTTCCTAGCCACCGTGCTTCTACACCTGCATTACTAGCTGTTTGGGGTTTTAGGCTGGGTTTCTGTACAGCACTTCGAGATATTAGCTGATGTAAGAAGGGCTATATAAAATAAAATTGATTGATTGAGTAAAAATGATAATACATTATTTTTTAAGTCTGAAAGGGATCATGAAGTCAGCGAATGAAGTCGTCATGGGAAATCTTGGATCACCGCTATCAAAGTGTAGGTGAGAGATTATTGTTCTGTAAATCTGTGTTTCTAAACTCCGTCACTTATGATCCTTCATTTGTAATCACCCCCAGCCAAACAACTGACAATAGGCGAATAAATCATCTAGGTACAAGCCTCACAAGAAACATGTTTTTCATTTCAGGCATGTGTCCCTGACAGCGGCCCCCAATGTCCCAACAACACTTCATTCATTATTCATTCTCAGAGGCATCACTCGTCTCTCCTCTCCGCTGCCAGTACTTTCAACGCTGGTGGCATGCTCATAACAAAATATTCTAACCTTAATTACTTTTTCCCCATTCATATTAAACCTTGTGGAACTAAGACAATATGTTACATCAGCTGTCTTCCTCTTAAGGCGTCTTGCTAATGGAGAGCCACAATGACTAATGGTGTACCACTCTGGGGTGTATTAACCAGCGTTTCACGCTTTGTTTACAGAAAACACAACCGGGAGAATTTATTGCGGCTCTCTTCGATTAAAACACAAACAGCAGAGCCTTGAATAGAGTGCATATAGCCTATATGGGAGGGCACACAAATACATAGTGTTATGGCACAATGTTCTTCTTCTCTGGATCGGTCTGAGTTGTTCAATCTGCCTGCGGCATTACAATTACGTCAGATCCACCTGCCTGGTCCCCGGTATTGTCACTGTGTCTGGGAGGCTGAATACAAATGTGATTGCTCTAGTCATTTCCACTGCTTCGGGGAGAGACCCAACCCCCCACTCTGCGAGCAGATAAATTATTTGCAGCTGCAGCCAAGGTGATGCCAACCAAGATGATGGCATTTGAGGAAACACAAGTTTGTCTTGGGTAGGATTGCAAAGCTACTGCTAATTTACCGAAGTTACCGGAATCTTCTATAATTTTGGCAATTAACACGTAATCTATGTCAATCTATGGTTACACTGGTAATTCATACTTGAATAACATTTACAAATGACTGTCAGCTTTAATTTGAGGGTATTTTCATCCATATCGGGTGAACCGTTTAGAAATTACAACACCTTTTGTACATAGACCAGCATTTTAGGGGACCAAAAGTTTTGGGACAAATTCACTTAAACCTGAATGAATCGTGAATAATGATGAGTGAGAAAGTTTGGCACCAAAACATTGACATATCAATATTTCATGCTGAAACCCTCATATTAAATACTAAGTTAATGGTTTATATTTAGGATAATGTTTTATAGCTTTATCTTTACATTTTTTATTTTAAAATCATCTTATTTTAATATTTAATATACTGTATTTTACATGTGATAAGGCCACACAGAGGGTGAGAGATAACTACAGACACCTGCGATAATCTGAAGTACCCCAAAAGGCCACTGGGTGTCATTTGATAAACCCCCCAAAAAAAAACAACAACATTATGGTAGTTTACTGGTAAAAACTTCAAAAGTTTCCAGTAACATACCCGCCCATTGCAACCCTAGTCTTGAGACAGCGAGGAAAGAAAAACAACAACACAGCGTTTTACCGCTAATCAAGAGATGGCTTGTAATGTGTTTGTTTACATAAACAAGAGCATCTTGGGTTACAGATTAATCAGTGGAGAGAAGCAACAGACACACACCAGGTCCATGTAAATAATCTACTGATCTACTAATTGCAGCTCTACAATGTTCTAAACCGACTGATGAAGATAGACATGTGAATTACAGATGACATGTCAGCAACCTACCTGAGGAGAATAACAGCAGGTATTAGGCGCAAAGGCTTTCAGACAAAACTATCAGGGGAATAGATGGATTTTTTTTAAACAATCTGAGAACACACAGTGAATAATGTAAGTGATGTAGCTATAGAGATACAGAAACTGTTCCTGCTGTATTTCCCTGACAACTAAACCTTATGGTACACTGCTTTAATTCTGACTGAGCAGCTGGGAGACATCGGCAAATACCAAATAGGAGGCGTGCACACCACCCACCACTTCCAAATATTCTACTCGCTAATGTTCAATCTTTGGTTAACAAAGTCGATGAACTATGGGCAAGGATTTCTTTCTAGAGAGACATCAAGGCCTGAACATACTCTGTTAAACGGAAACATGGCTCTCTTGGGATATTCTGTTGGAATCGGTCCAGCCAGATCGGTTCTCAGTTCATCGCACAGACAGGAATAAATATATCTCTGGGAAGCAGAAGGGCGGAGGTGTGTGCTTCATGATTAACGACTTGTGGTGTAATTGTAGTAACATAGAGGAACTCGAGTCCTTCTGTTCACCCGACCTAGAAAATCTCACAATCAAATGCCGACCGTATTATCTCCCAAGATAATTTTCTTCAGTTATAGTCACGGCCGTGTATATCCCCCCTCAAGCCGATACCACGACGGTCCTCAAAGAACTTCACTGGAGCTTATGCAAACTGGAAACCATCTATCCTAAGGCTGCATTTATTGTAGCCGGGGATTTTAACAAAGCAAATTTGAGGACTAGGCTGCTGAAGTTCTATCAACATATCGACTGTTGTACTCGCACTGCTAAAATCCTCGACCATTGCTATTCAAACTTCCCGGGATGGTTATAAGGACCTCCCCCGCCCTCCTTTCGGCAAATCTGACCACGACTCCATTTTGCTTCTCCCTTCCTATAGACAGAAACTCAAACAGGAAGTACCCGAGCTATGGACTATTCAACGCTGGTCTGACCAATCGGAATCCACGCTTCAAGATTGTTTTGATCACGCAGACTAGGATATGTTCCGGGTAGCTTCCGAAAAGGATTTAGACATATACACTGAAACAGTGACTGAGTTTATCAGGAAGTGTATAGGTGATGTTGTGCCCACTGTGACTATTAAAACCTACCCTAACCAGAAACCGTGGATAGATGGCAGCATTCACGCAAATCTGAAAGCGCGAACCACCGCATTCAACCATGGCAAGGTACTGGGAATATGGCAGAATACAAACAGTGTAGCTACTCACTCTGCAAGGCAATTAAACTGGCAAAACATCATTATAGAGACAAAGTGGAGTCGCAATTCAACGGCTCAGACACGAGACGTATGTGGCAGGGTCTACAGACAAACACGGACTACAAAAAGAAAACCAGCCACGTCGCCGACACCGACGTCTCGCTTCCAGACAAGCTAAACACCTTCTTCACCCGCTTAGAGGATAACACAGTGCCACTGACGAGGCCCACTACCAAGGACTGTGGCCTCTCCTTCTCCATGGCCGACGCGATTAAGACATTTAAGCATGTTAACCCCCACAAGGCTGCCGGCCCAGACGGCATCCCTAGCCGCGTCCTCAGAGCATGCGCAGACCAGCTGGCTGGTGTGTTCATGGACATATTCAATCTCTCTCTTTCCCAGTCTGCTGTTCCCACATGCTTCAAGAGGGCCACCATTGTTCCTGTACCCAAGAAAGCAAAGGTAACTAAATGACTATCGCCCTGTAGCACTCACCTCTGTCATCATCAAGTGCTTTGAGAGACTAGTCAAGGATCATATCACTTCTACCTTACCTGTCACCCTAGACCCACTTCAATTTTCTTACCGCCCCAATAGATCCACAGACGATGCAATTGCCATCACACTGCACACTGCCCTATCCCATCTGGACAAGAGGAATACCTATGTAAGAATGCTGTTAATTGACTATAGCTCAGCATTAAACACCATAGTACCCTCCAAGCTCATCATTCATCTCGAGGCCCTGGGTCTGAACCCCGCCCTGTGCAACTGTGTCCTGGACTTCCTGACGGGCCGCCCCCCAGGTGGTGAAAGTAGGAAACAACATCTCCACTTCGCTTATCCTCAACACTGGGGCCCCACAAGGGTGCGTGCTCAGCCCCCTCCTGTACTCCCTGTTCACCCATGACTGCATGGCCAAGCACGCCTCCAACTCAATCATCAAGTTTGCAGACGACACAACAGTAGTAGGCTTGATTACCAACAATGATGAGACCGCCTACAGGGAGGAGGTGAGGGCTATGGGAGTGTGGTGCCAGGAAAATAACCTCTCACTCAATATCAACAAAACAAAGGAGATGATCGTGGACTTCAGGAAACAGCAAACTGAAATGGTCCACCCACGCAGACAGTGTGGTGAAGAAGGCGCAACAGAGCCTCTTCAACCTCAGGAGGCTGAAGAAATTTGGCTTATCAACTAAAACCCTCACAAACTTTTACAGATGCACAATTGAGAGCATTCTGTCGGGCTGTATCACCGCCTGGTACGGCAACTGCACCGCAGGGCTCTCCAGAGGGTGGTGCGGTCTGCTGAATGCATTACCTGGGGCAAACCGCCCTCCAAGACACATACAGCACCCGATGTCACAGGAAGGCCAAAAAGATCATCAAGGACATCAACCACCCGAGCCACTGCCTGTTCACCCCACTATCATCCAGAAGGCGAGGTCAGTACAGGTGCATCAAACCTGGGACCGAGAGACTGAAAAACAGCTTCTATCTCAAGGCCATCAGACTGTTAAATAGCCATCACTAGCACATTAGAGGCTGCTGCTGCCTATTGAAATCACTGGCCACTTTAAGAAATGGAACACTAGTCATACAGACGGGCCAGCAGGAGACCGCGGCAGAGCGGCCCAGCGGATTGGCAGAGGAGGCCGCCAGGTTACGGGGGCCACTGGTTGAAGAGGGGGTGGAAGATGTAGAGGCACGGCGAGAGGTACTGGCGTGTGTTGCCAGTCCGGTCCGGCCTGTTCCTGATCCCCACGTAGGGCCAGTGGTGTGTGTTCCCAGTACGGTCCGGCCTGTTCCTGCCACTCGCACCAAGTCTACGGTGCGCATCGCCAGCTCGGCCCGGCCCATTCCTGCTCCCCGCACCAAGTCTGTGGTGCGTTTCGTCAGCCCTGTCCGGCCCGTTCCTGCTCTCCGCACCAAGTCTGTGGTGCGCGTCGCCAGCCCAGTCCGGCCCATTCCTGCTCCCCGCACCAAGTCTGTGGTGCGTTTGCGTCAGCCCTGTCCGGCCCGTTCCTGCTCCCCGCACCAAGTCAGTGGTGCGCGTGCGTCAGCCCGGCACGCGTCCCGTTCCTGCTCCCCGCACCAAGTCGGTGGTGAGCTTCGTCAGCCCTGTCCGGCCCGTTCCTGCTCCCCGCACCAAGTCAGTGGTGCGCGTCGTCAGCCCGGCACGGCCCGTTCCTGCTCCCCGCACCAAGTCAGTGGTGAGCTTCGTCAGCCCGGTCCGGCCCGCTCCTGCTCCCCGCACCAAGTCAGTGGTGCGTTTCGTCAACCGGCTCGGCCCGCTCCTGCTCCCCACACCAAGCCAGTGGTGTGCGTCGTCAGTCCGGCCACGGCCGTGCCTGTTCCACCGGTGGCGGGTCCGGCACCGGTCAGGTGCTGCGTCACGCCGGAGCTAGAGCAATCCGCTCCACCAGTGTTCAGTTCAGCTCTGGTCAGCAGGGCCAGATCGGACCAGGGGTACTTTGGGGGGTTAGAGAAGGAGTGGGGATCATGCCCGGAGCCGGATCCGCCGCCAAGGCGGAGTGCCCACCCGGTCCCTCCCCTGTGGTATTTAGTTGGCGCGGTCGGAGTCTGCGCCTTTAGGGGGGGGTACTGTCACGCCCTGGCTCTGGGGACACTGTTATGTTGAGCCAGGGTGTGTAATTCTATGTTTGTATTTCTATGTTGGCCTGAGTGACTCCCAATCAGAGGCAACGAGTGTCAGCTGGTTGTCTCTGATTGGGAGCCATATTTAACTGTCTGTCTTTCACTTTGTGTTTGTGGTTTCTTGTTCTGATTTGGTTTGTGTTATACCGTAGACGTCACGTTATCGTTGTTGTTTTGATCGTGTGATCATTTATTAAATAAAGAATATGTTCACCTTCAACGCTGCGCCTTGGTCCTCCTCAGACGATCGTGACAACCGTGGTCCCTTGAAAATGTGAAACTCTGATTTTAAAGAATATCTCGGAATAATCAGACATTCGTTCTACGTGTGACCATCGTGAATTAACCAGTGCAAAACATGGACATAGTCCCCTGTAGCTCAGTTGGTAGAGCATGGTGCTTGCAACACCAGGGTTGTGGGTTCGTTTCCCATGGGGGGCCAGTATGAAAATGTATGCACTCACTAACTGTAAGGCACTCTGGATAAGAGCGTCTGCTAATGACTAAAATGTAAATGTAAAATGCCTGCACAGGGTCCAGATCAGCACAACAGTGTAGCTGGGTCCCCAGAGGAGTGGAGGCTGAGCCCACCACACCAGCCGCACCATCTGGTACTGCAGAGGACTGAGCCCACCACACCAGCCCCACCATCTGGTACTGCAGAGGACTGAGCCCACCACACCAGCCCCACCATCTGGTACAGCAGAGGACTGAGCCCACCACACCAGCCCCACCATCTGGTACTGCAGAGGAGTGAGCCCACCACACCAGCCCCACCATCTGGTACTGCAGAGGACTGAGCCCACCACACCAGCCCCACCATCTGGTACTGCAGAGGACTGAGCCCACCACACCAGCCCCACCATCTGGTACTGCAGAGGAGGAAACCTGGGCCTCTAGTACTCTCCTGTACTGTACACTGCTGCACTTCAAATGTGTCTGACTAGGAGGGACCACATGGCTGTGAGCCCAGTGGACAGATGTTCCTAAATTTTTGCACCCACCTCAGAAGAGGCAAAAATACACAAAATTGCAGATGAACTCTAACACCAACATGCTTTCAGGGATGATTTATCATACACAGATCTGCCATTGTATACTAAACCTGGACCCCCGATGGGGAAACACTCAATGATTAGAATCACAGTGGCCACATAAATGTATGCAGCCTATAGATGTCCTGCCTCTTCGGCTTATCAGCTTTGTAGGGGATTAAAAACAAGGTTATAGTAAAGATGGGGTGGGGGCATTTCAATACAGAGGGAGTCAGTAGAAGGATTGTACGAGAGAGAGAGAGAGAGAGAGAGAGAGAGAGAGAGAGAGAGAGAGAGAGAGAGAGAGAGAGAGAGAGAGAGAGAGAGAGAGAGAGAGAGAGAATACAACCAACTGTATAAGCTCTCATATTAGTGGCAAAGGGCAGATGCTGAACAATGGAACATGGTCAAGACAAATGGACAATGAACTGTTTTCTACTGCTTTTGTATCCTGGGTGTTGTTCATTGGGGCACGCAACTTAAAAACGTTTTACTACGTTTTGCGACGGAAACCGAAAATGAGCGTTTCTTATTGAACAAGTCCAGGTGCTCCCTCCCTGTTTCAGTTTGTTTTCTTCTGTTTGGTGCCTAACGAACACAACCCTGACTGCTGTTTGCATGACTTGCTGGTGTTCAGTGGTCCGGGCTCAGTCATGGATTCACTGGCTGTAACTCAGTCATGTGTTATTGATGCTAAATGATAGTTATTTATGATACCACAGGCCAAACACAACTACTAGAGTATGAAAAGAGGAAAGATTTGCACAAGAGAGATATAATTGGAAATAGAGAGAGAGAGAAAGAGAGAGAGAGAGAGAGAGAGAGAGAGAGAGAGAGAGAGAGAGAGAGAGAGAGAGAGAGAGAGAGAGAGAGAGAGAGAGAGAGAGAGAAAGAGCAAGCATCACTGAGCTGAATTGAGAGAGAGAAAGATAGAGAGAGGGAGAGAGAGCGAGAGGGTGACAGACAGAGATAGAGAAAAAGAGAGATGGGTATTTACATCTAAAAGGACCCATGAGCACCAACATGTGAAGTCCATAACAGCATATCAAATGGAGTGTCTATGAGCCTATATTCTTTGGGAAATAAAGGCATAGATACATTTTTCAATCATATTCCATCTTAAAAATGAGGCAAAATTAAACGCTTTGATTTCTGGATAAACAGATGGCAAGGGGTCTTAGAAAACATCTACCAGAAAAAGTCTTAAAAGGGATCAGAAATACATCAAAACAGAATGTTGACGTAAAGACCCCTGCTAACTAATATCAAACATTTGGTTTTGGAGAAAGTGTTTATCTTAATTAAGTTTAAGAAACCCACAACTTTAAAATAAATTATAATTTCTCTCCCTTATGCGGTGGGAGGATAATGAAAGTTCATAGAATTAACAAGTAATGGTAGACCTACCAATTAGTTAAAGTGAATTTACTGATATGAATTTTGTTTATTAATTATTAAGTGATTAAAACTCATAATTCCATTACCAAATTGGTAACGGAATTACCAAAAAATCAGTAACGGAATTACTGCAACTGAATTGGCTGCAATAGGAAATCATAATAGCCATAAACCACATTTGGGTCACCTGCTACTGTCCTCCCTTTCACTGGCATACTGTTATGTTCAGCTCATAACGGTTTTGTCTGTCTGTCGTCTGGTGGTCAAGCCAGGAGTGTTAAAACAGTCTGAGTCTGGTCAACCCCTCCCTCTCTCACTCTGTCTCTCTCTGCTCTCTCTCTCTCTCTCTCTCTCCCTCTCCAGTTAATGTCTCCTCTCCCAGCTCTTACTGACACCTACCCATGAGCCCCCTCTGTTTCTATTTACTCTAACCAGCATCCTCAATCACTGAGCACCGACCGACACCGGACGTCCGTGGAATGTTGAAAAGTAGTTTACATTTGGTCGGTGACCTTGATGTTAACCAGACTGGACCAAATCTGAACCCATCATAGACTTATGTTTCACAAGTTTGGATAGCACGGTACAATGAGTAGAGTACAGCACAGTACAATACAGTACAATACAGTACAATACAGTACAGTACAGTATAGTACAATGCAGTACAGTGCAGTATAGTATAGTACAATGCAGTACAGTACCATACAGTACAGTACAATAAAGTGATGACGCCCTCGAAGCCAATGTTTGGAGGATACATTGGCACGGGTGTTGTTAGGCCAGTGCCAATATATCCTCCAAACACAGGCTTCGAGGGCATTATCAGTTTTATACAACGGGTTACCAACATATTCAGATAATGATTTACATATTTTCATAAAAAACATTATTTTGATTAATTTATTCATACTATTTCATCCTTCCACAAGATATAGTCCCGACACAAATCTGGGGTTGCTACCCAAGCCGACTGGTCGTTCGTTCTATCGGTTCGGTTGCCAGAGACGTGACCCAGTTGTTCAGTCTTTTTGTTCTGCATCTATGGACGCTACCCAGTCATTCATTCTAAATGTTCCATTGCTATACTGGCTGGCAAAGTTCTTATTCTTTGCTTGTTAATTAGCCAACTATGGCTAATTTACAGTCACGTCTGCAGCCAGAATAACAGCAAAGTAGCTGCATTTGCGTTTGTTTAAGCTGTTTTCTAGTGACCTTTGTCTGGATACATTCATAACAATGAGCTAATGATGTGCCATTTCACCTGGCATAGAAAATGTGCTCTCTCGTCAGGACACTGTTGTTCGAGAGCTAGCCAACAACACAGCTAACGCAATCACTTCAAACTGAAGCTGGAAAGACTGCAAATTAGCTGCACGTCGTATCGTTTTACCTGTTTTCTATTGATAGTGCTTTGTATACAGTGCATTCGTAAACTATTCAGACCCCTTGACTTTTTCCACATTTTGTTACGTTACAGCCTTATTCTAAAATCGATTAAATACTTTTCCCCCCTCATCAATCTACACACAATACCCCATAATGACAAAGCAAAAACAGGTTTTATAAAATTTTGCAGATGTATTAAAACAAAAAACGGAAATATTACATTTACATAAGTATTCAGACCCTTTACTCAGTACCTTGTTGAATTACCTTTGGCAGCAATTACAGCCCAGTCTGAGGTCCTGAGCGCTCTGGAGCAGGTTTTCATCAAGGATCTCTCTGTACTTTGCTCAGTTCATTTTTCCCTCGATCCTGACCAGTCTCCCAGTCCCTGCCGCAGAAAAACATCCCCACAGCATGATGCTGCCACCACCATGCTTCACCGTAGGGATGGTACCAGGTTTCCTCCAGACGTGACGCTTGGCATTCAGGCCAAAGAGTTCAATCTTGGTTTCATCAGACCAGAAAATCTTGTTTCTCATGGTCTGAGAGTCTTTAGGTGCCTTTTGGCAAACTCCAACCGGGCTGTCATGTGCCTTTTACTGAGGAGTGGCTTCCGTCTGGCCACTCTACCATAAAGTCCTCATTGGAGGAGTGCTGCAGAGATGGTTGTCCTTCTGGAAGGTTCTACCATCTCCACAGAGGAACTTTGGAGCTCTGTCAGAGTGACCATTGGGTTCTTGGTCACCTTCCTGACCAATGCCCTTCTCTCCCGATTGCTCATTTTGGCCGGGCGGCCAGCTCTAGGAAGAGTCTTGGTGGTTCTAAACCTTTTGGTTTTTTGGTACCCTTATCCAGATCTGTGCCTCGACACAATCCTGTCTTGGAGCTCTACGGACAATTCCTTCAACCTCATGGCTTGGTTTTTGCAATGACATCCACTGTCAACTGTGGGACCTTACATAGACAGTTGTGTGCCTTTCCAAATCATGTCCAATCAATTCAATTTACCACAAGTGGACTCCAATCAAGTTTTAGAAACATCTCAAGGATGATAATGATCAATGGAAACAGGATGCACTTGAGCTCAATTTCGAGTCTCATAGCAAAGGGTCTGAATACTTATGTAAATAAGGTATTTCTGTTTTTTATTTTTTATACATTTGCAATAATGGCTAAAAACCTGTTTTCGCTTTGTCATTATGGGGTATTGTGTGTAGATTGATGAGGAACATTTTTAATTTACTCCATTTTAGAATAAGGCTGTAACGTAACAAAACGTGGAAAAAGTCAAGGGGTCTGAATACTTTCTGAATGCACTGTATATCCATAAAAATGATGCTGATTCATGATTTCGACTGGCTGAGAAAAGCTGCCTTACCTGTCTGTCTCATCCCGACTCCCGACACGTTCACTACTATGGGACAGCTGGAGATCAAATTTGAATATTGAAACAATGTTGCAAATTTTGGAGAGACAACCAGCAATATTTATACAAATTTCCACTGTTGAAAATGAAATGTTAGTCTAAAAGAAAAGTGACAAAATGTCTAGATGCTTTTTATAGTGGAGATCAAGTTCATTAATTGCCAGGCTGGGCTGATGAGACTGTGGTTTGCGCAGTCAGATGGAACAGAGTAAATAGACATTTCAACATCATAGCTTCAGGCAGTCGTAACCTGTGGAATAAACATCTGCTGGAATGTGTTTTTATAGTACAGCGCCTTGCAAAAGTATTCATCCCACTTGGCGTTTTTCCTATTTTGTTGCATTACAACCTGTAATTTAAATGGATTTTATTTGGATTTCATGTAATGGACATACACAAAATAGCCCAAATTGGTGAAGTGGAATGAAAAAAAATATCGAACCAAAAAATAATGGAAAAGTGGTGCATGCATATGTATTCACCCCCTTTACTATGAAGCCCCTAAATAAGATCTGGTGCAACCAATTACCTTCAGAAGTCACATAATTGGTTAAATAAAGTCCACCTGTGTGCAATCTAAGTGTCACATGATCTGTCACATGATCTCAGTATATTTACACCTGTTCTGAAAGGCCCCAGAGTCAGCAACAACACTAAGCAAGGGGCACCACCAAGCAAGCGGCACCATGAAGACCAAGGAGCTCTCCAAACAGGTCAGGGACAAAGTTGTGGAGAAGTACAGATCAGGGTTGGGTTCTAAAAAAATATCTGAAACTTTGAACATCCCACGGAGCACCATTAAATCCATTATGAAAAAATGGAAAGAATATGGCACCACAACAAACCTGACAAGAGAGGGCCGCCCACCAAATCTCATGGACCAGGCAAGGAGGGCATTAATCAGAGAGGCAACAAAGAGACCAAAGATAACCCTGAAGGAGCTGCAAAGCTCCACAGCGGAGATTGGAGTATCTGTCCATAGGACCACTTTAAGCTGTACACTCCACAAGCTGGGCTTTACAGAAGAGTGGCCAGAAAAAAAGCCATTGCTTAAAGAAAAAAATAAGCAAACACGTTTGGTGTTCGCCAAAAGGCATGTGGGAGACTCCCCAAACATATGGAAGAAGGTACTCTGGTCAGATGAGACTAAAATTGAGCTTTTTGGCCATCAAGGAAAACGCAATGTCTGGCACAAACCAAACACCTCTCATCACCCTGAGAACGCCATCCCCACAGTGAAGCATGGTGGTGGCAGCATCATGCTGTGGGGATGTTTTTCATTGGCAGGGACTGGGAAACTGGTCAGAATTAAAGGAATGATGGATGGAGCTAAATACAGGGAAATTCTTGAGGGAAACCTGTTTCACTCTTCCAGAGATTTGAGACTGGGACGGAGGTTCACCTTCCAGCAGGACAATGACCCTAAGCATACTGCTAAAGCAACACTTGAGTGGTTTAAGGGGAAACATTTAAATGTCTTGGAATGGCCTAGTCAAAGCCCAGACCTCAATCCAATTGAGAATCTGTGGTATGACTTAATGGTTGCTGTACACCAGCGGAACCCATCCAACTTGAAGAAGCTGGAGCAGTTTTGCCTTGAAGAATGGGCAAAAATCCCAGTGGCTAGATATACCAAGCTTATAGAGACATACCCCAAGAGACTTGCAGCTGTAATTGCTGCAAAAGGTGGCTCTACAAACTTTGGGGGGTGAATAGTTATGCATGGACTCTGTTTATTTGTCTTATTTCTTGTTTGCTTCACAATAAAAAATATTTTGCATCTTCAAAGTGGTAGGCATGTTGTGTAAATCAAATGATACAAACCCCCCCAAGATCCATTTTAATTCCAGGCAAAATGCCAAGGGGGGTGAATACTTTCACAAGCCACTGTACAGTGAGTAGAGCAAAGTAGAGTACAGTCCAATATAATACAGTAAAGGAAAGGAAAGTATAGTACAGCAGAGTACAGTATATTGTACCGTACTGAACTATACTCTACTTTACTGTACTATACTGAACTCTACTGTACTGTACTGTACTGAACTCTGCTACATTTTGCTGTGCTGTATTATGCTGCACTGTAATCTACTCTACTCTACTGTACTCCACTCTGCTGCGCTGTGATGTGATGTCCATACTTGTGAAACATGAGGAGAATTACATTCATGTCCATAATTATGCATTTCTGTGTAGGACAGATCAGGATCCCATGATGTGATTTTGTTACCGTAATTCTGTCACCGGGTGTAAATCCACTCCACTTACTGCAGTTCAATAGCCAAAAGAATTCCAACACTTTTTATCCAACTCTAGTTATAGCTGTGTCACGCCCTGACATAGAGATCTCTAGTTGGTTTGGTCAGGGTGTGAAAATCTATGTGTAGATCTATGTTATCTATATCTATGTGGCCGGGTGTGGTTCCCAATCAGAGGCAGCTGTCGATCGTTGTCTCTGATTGGGGATCATACTTAGGTAGCCATTTTGCCTACCTATGTTGTGGGATCTTGTTTCAGTTTGGCTTGTTGGATGTTTAGCCTTTTGAACTTCACGTTACGTTGCTTTTGTTGTTTTGTTGGTGTTTAATATAATAAATGACTATGTACGCATACCACGCTGCACCTTGGTCTAATCCTTTACACGACGAACGTGACAAGCTGACACCGCATTATTTTTTCAGACATTTTTTATTTTAATTCGGAGCACATATTTAGATTTTATGGAAAACATGGTCAATTTAAAAACCTAAGGGAGATTTTACTGTAATTCCTTTACAAAGTTTTGCATCTGCACAGTTCTTCCACTAAATTAGTTCTTGCACATTTTTCAGTGGAAATTGTTAAAAGTAGTCCTTTTGCATAGAGTTGTATGGTTTGTTAAACTTTGAAATCAATGGTTTTTGTTTGGCATACATTTTAAAGTGAAAAAACAGAGTAAAGGTTAATTCCATTACAGTGGAATTGCCCAAAGACAAAGACAGAGAGAAAAAAGAAGAGAGTGATGGGAGAAGAGAAGTTGGACAGAAGTTGGACAGAAGTTGGACAGAAGTTGTCCAGCCAGCCAAGTTTCCATTTACAGCTGGGATCATCAACTAGATTCAGCCGCGGGATGATTTTTTTCTAACGCGGATAGTCGGGGGGCTGGAACATAATTAAAAATAAAACATCAAATTGACCGCAAGAAGCCCAAATATATCTAATATTTGACAAAGATAATAATTTAAACACTTGTTTACATTTGTATACGATCACGTGTCTCTCTACTATGCGTGGGAATACTTGGGAACAGATTAAACAAATAAAAATCCCTTGGAGCTGATTTCCTGGTGTTTACAGCCTTTTATGTCCAACAATAAAAATGAATAAAAAATACATAAATGTATGTGTTTTTTTGCTCCGAAAACTTGTGTGTGTGTCGGGGGAATAAAACCACTGCCAGTTGTGGAATCCTGATTTACAGTATCTGATAGTGTTTTTAAATAATTCATCAAAATCAAATCAAATCCAATTTTATTAGTCACATACATTTGTTTAGCAGATGTTATTGCGGGTGTAGCGAAATGCTTGTGCTTCTAGCTCCGACAGTGCAGTAATATCTAACAAGTAATATCTAACAATTTCACAACATATATCCAATACACACAAATCTAAGTAAGGAATGAATTAAGAATATACACATATATGGACGAGCGATGTCAGAGCGGCATGGACTAAGATACAGTAGAATAGTATAGAATACAGTATATACATATGAGATGAGTAATGCAAGATATGTAAACATTATTAAAGTGACTAAGATACCGTAGAATAGTATAGAATACAGTATATACATATGAGATGAGTAATGCAAGATATGTAAACAGTATTAAAGTGGCTAGTGTTCCATTTCTTAAAGTGGCCAGTGATTTCTAGTCTATGTCTATAGGCAGCAGGCTCTAATGTGCTAGTGATGGCTGTTTAACAGTCTGATGTCCTTGAGATAGAAGCTGTTTTTCATTCTCTTGGTCCTAGCTTTGATGCACCTGTACTGACCCCACCTTCAAATCAAATCAAATCAAATTGTATTTGCCACATGCGCCGAATACAACTGGTGTAGACATTACAGTGAAATTAAGTTTAAAAAAAAGAAGCAAATAACTAAAGAGCAGCAGTAAAATAAAATAACAGTAGGGAGGCTATATACAAGGGGGGTACCGGTGCAGAGTCAATGTGAGGGGGCACCGGCTAGTCGAGGTAATTGAGGTAATATGTACATGTGGGTAGAGTTAAAGTGACTATGCATAAATAATAGACAGAGTAGCAGCAGCGTAAAAGAGGGGGGTGGGGGAGGGGGTGGGGGGGCAGTGCAAATAGTCTGGGTAGAAATTATTAGCTGTTCAGGAGGCTTATGGCTTGGGGGTAGAAGCCATTATAGTTTGTTGGTGATGTGGACAAAATTCTATTTTTTTTCCTGTAGTCCACAATCATCTCCTTTGTCTTGATCACGTTGAGGGAGAGGTTGTTGTCCTGGCACCACACGGCCAGGTCTCGGACCTCCTCCCTATAGGCTGTCTCATCGTTGTCGGTGATCAGGCCTACCACTGTTGTGTCGTCAGCAAACTTAATGATGGTGTTGGAATCGTGTCTGGCCATGCAGTCATGGGTGAACATGGAGTACAGGAGGGGACTGAGCACGCACCCCTGAGGGGCCCCCGTGTTGAGGATCAGCGTGGCAGATGTGTTGTTACCTACCCTTACCACCTGGGGGCGGCCTGTCAGGAAGTCCAGGATCCAGTTGCAGAGGGAGGTTGGTTGATGTCCTTGATGATCTTTTTGGCCTTCCTGTGACATCGGGTGCTGTAGGTGTCCTGGAGGGCAGGTAGATGTGCAGAACGCACAACCCTCTGGAGAGCCTTGCGGTGCGGGCAGTGCAGAGACATTATTGGAATAGACATGATGTGTCTCTGTGCAGCGGCATGGCTGACTGGCTGGCTGTGTGCATGCTGCTCTGCTCATATGGACTCTAAGGGTACATCCCAAATGGCACCCTATTCCATAGGGCTCTGGTTAAAAGTAGTGCACTGTATGGAATAGGGTGACATTTGGGACGCATCCCTTAACACTAATGACTGGATCTATGCTAAAGAGGCCCATTCCCCAGGCTCACTGACTGGCCACTGGGCTCATTAACAAGCCTTTGTCATTCAAGCCTTGAGTGATTAGGCTGATGCAAATACACTGGCAGCGGTCCTGCGGAGTAGGGAGCAGCCATTGACTTTATGTCTTAATTCACTACACAATTTACCACTTAGAGCAAGTGTGCCAAGAGGGGTGTCTCTCAAATTGCTGGCACTTGACCTTGTAGTTATTATCAGCAGCTGCAGCATGTGGATCAGGCCTTTATGTGTGTTTTCTCCCTCATATAAGGACACATTTGTTGTTAATGCACAGTATTTACTAATGTGACTAATAAAGGGCATGTTGCATGCATTAGTAGAAGGGTTTGCAGAATGGAATTGCACTTTAATTACTGATAAACATCAGTTAAATCTACATCTCTAGGATGCTGAACGTTAGTGGGAGGCAGGGCCGTAACCAGTGGTTGCAATTCGTAACATATTATACGAATTGTAATTCGTAACATAATAATATAATAATAATATAATAACATATTATACGAAATAGATTATGGACATCCACAAATTAATAAATACCATACAAAATGTAACATATAATACTGATTGGAGTGTTCCGGATTTTACTATGTTAGGTCTACCCCTGAGTCCAGGTTGCTTCCATGATAAGGCTCATCATTCTTTCATACATTCTCTCTCCCCCCTCCCTAAACAACATTACCTACCTTCCTATTGAGTCCATTCTCTCTCCCCCCTCCCTAAACAACATTACCTACCTTCCTATTGAGTCTATTCTCTCTCTCCCCTCCCTAAACAACATTACCTCCCTATTGAGTCCACTCTCTCTCTCCCCTCCCTAAACAACATTACCTACCTTCCTATTGAGTCCATTCTCTCTCTCCCCTCCCTAAACAACATTACCTCCCTATTGAGTCCACTCTCTCTCTCCCCTCCCTAAACAACATTACCTACCTTCATATTGAGTCCATTCTCTCTCTCCCCTCCCTAAACAACATTACCTTCCTATTTAGTCCATTCTCTCTCTCCCCTCCCTAAACAACATTACCTACCTTCCTATTGAGTCCACTCTCTCTCCTACTCCCTAAACAACATTACCTACCTTCCTATTGAGTCCACTCTCTCTCTCCCTCCCTAAACAACATTACCTACCTTACTATTGAGTCCACTCTCTCTCTCCCCTCCCTAAACAACATTACCTACCTTCCTATTGAGTCCACTCTCTCTCCCCCCTCCCTAAACAACATTACCTCCCTATTGAGTCCATTCTCTCTCTCCCCTCCCTAAACAACATTACCTACCTTCCTATTGAGTCCACTTTCTCTATCCCCTCCCTAAACAACATTACCTACCTTCCTATTGAGTCCACTCTCTCTCTCCCCTACCTAAACAACATTACCTCACTATTGAGTACATTCTCTCTCTCCCCTCCCTAAACAACATTACCTACCTTCCTATTGAGTCCACTCTCTCTCCCCCCTCCTAAACAACATTACCTTCCTATTGAGTCCACTCTCTCTCTCCCCTCCCTAAACAACATGACCTACCTATTGACTCCATTCTCTCTCTCCCCTCCCTAAACAACATTACCTACCTTCCTATTGAGTCCACTCTCTCCCCCCTCCCTAAACAACATTACCTACCTTCCTATTGAGTCCTCTCTCTCCCCCCTCCCTAAACAACATTACCTCCCTATTGAGTCCATTCTCTCTCCCCCCTCCCTAAACAACATTACCTACCTTCCTATTGAGTCCTCTCTCTCCCCCTCCTAAATAACATTACCTCCCTATTGAGTCCATTTCTCTCTCTCCCTCCTAAACAACATTACCTACCTTCCTATTGAGTCCATTCTCTCTCTCCCCTCCCTAAACAACATTACCTCCCTATTGAGTCCACTCTCTCTCTCCCCTCCCTAAACAACATTACCTCCCTATTGAGTCCATTCTCTCTCTCCCCTCCCTAAACAACATTACCTACCTTCCTATTGAGTCTTTTCTCTCTCTCCCCTCCCTAAAAAACATTACCTCCCTATTGAGTCCACTCTCTCTCTCCCCTCCCTAAACAACATTATCTACCTTCCTATTGAGTCCACTCTCTCCCCCTCCTAAGCAACATTACCTCCCTATTGAGTCCATTCTCTCTCTCCCTCCTAAACAATATTCCTACCTTCCTATTGAGTCCATTCTCTCTCTCCCTCCCTAAACAACATTACCTTCCTATTGAGTCCATTCTCTCTCTCCCTCCTAAACAACATTACCTACCTTCCTATTGAGTCCACTCTCTCCCCCCTCCCTAAACAACATTACCTCCCCATTGAGTCCTACTCTCTCTCTCCCCCTCCTAAACAACATTACCTCCCCTATTGAGTCCATTCTCTCTCTCCCTCCTAAACAACATTACCTACCTTCCTATTGAGTCCATTCTCTCTCTCCCTCCCTAAAAAACATTACCTTCCTATTGAGTCCATTCTCTCTCTCCCTCCCTAAACAACATTACCTCCCTTATTGAGTCCATTCTCTCTCTCCCCCCTCCTAAACAACATTACCTACCTTCCTATTGAGTCCACTCTCTCTCTCCCCTCCTAAACAACATTACCTACCTTCCTATTGAGTCCATTCTCTCTCTCCCCTCCCTAAACAACATTACCTACCTTCCTATTGAGTCCACTCTCTCTCCCCCTCCCTAAACAACATTACCTACCTTCCTATTGAGTCCACTCTCTCTCTCCCTCCCTAAACAACATTACCTACCTTACTATTGAGTCCACTCTCTCTCTCCCCTCCCTAAACAACATTACCTACCTTCCTATTGAGTCCACTTTCTCTATCCCCTCCCTAAACAACAATACCTACCTTTCTATTGAGTCCACTCTCTCTCTCCCTCCCTAAACAACATTACCTACCTTACTATTGAGTCCACTCTCTCTCTCCCCTCCCTAAACAACATTACCTACCTTCCTATTGAGTCCACTCTCTCTCTCCCCTCCCTAAACAACATTACCTCCCTATTGAGTCCATTCTCTCTCTCCCTCCTAAACAACATTACCTACCTTCCTATTGAGTCCACTTTCTCTATCCCCTCCCTAAACAACATTACCTACCTTCCTATTGAGTCCACTCTCTCTCTCCCCTACCTAAACAACATTACCTCCCTATTGAGTCCATTCTCTCTCTCCCCTCCCTAAACAACATTACCTACCTTCCTATTGAGTCCACTCTCTCTCTCCCCTCCCTAAACAACATTACCTTCCTATTGAGTCCACTCTCTCTCTCCCCTACCTAAACAACATTACCTCCCTATTGAGTCCATTCTCTCTCTCCCCTCCCTAAACAACATTACCTACCTTCCTATTGAGTCTATTCTCTCTCTCCCCTCCCTAAACAACATTACCTCCCTATTGAGTCCACTCTCTCTCTCCCCTCCCTAAACAACATTACCTACCTTCCTATTGAGTCCATTCTCTCTCTCCCTCCCTAAACAACATTACCTCCCTATTGAGTCCACTCTCTCTCTCCCCTCCATAAACAACATTACCTACCTTCATATTGAGTCCATTCTCTCTCTCCCCTCCCTAAACAACATTACCTTCCTATTTAGTCCATTCTCTCTCTCCCCTCCCTAAACAACATTACCTACCTTCCTATTGAGTCCACTCTCTCTCCTACTCCCTAAACAACATTACCTACCTTCCTATTGAGTCCACTCTCTCTCTCCCTCCCTAAACAACATTACCTACCTTACTATTGAGTCCACTCTCTCTCTCCCCTCCTAAACAACATTACCTACCTTCCTATTGAGTCCACTCTCTCTCCCCCTCCTAAACAACATTACCTCCCTATTGAGTCCATTCTCTCTCTCCCCTCCCTAAACAACATTACCTACCTTCCTATTGAGTCCACTTTCTCTATCCCTTCCCTAAACAACATTACCTACCTTCCTATTGAGTCCACTCTCTCTCTCCCCTACCTAAACAACATTTCCTCACTATTGAGTACATTCTCTCTCTCCCCTCCCTAAACAACATTACCTACCTTCCTATTGAGTCCACTCTCTCTCCCCCCTCCCTAAACAGCATTACCTTCCTATTGAGTCCACTGTCTCTCTCCCCTCCCTAAACAACATGACCTACCTATTGACTCCATTCTCTCTCTCCCCTCCCTAAACAACATTACCTACCTTCCTATTGAGTCCACTCTCCCCCTCCCTAAACAACATTACCTACCTTCCTATTGAGTCCTCTCTCTCCCCCCTCCCTAAACAACATTACCTCCCTATTGAGTCCAATCTCTCTCCCCCCTCCCTAAACAACATTACCTACCTTCCTATTGAGTCCTCTCTCTCCCCCCTCCCTAAATAACATTACCTCCCTATTGAGTCCATTCTCTCTCTCCCCTCCCTAAACAACATTACCTACCTTCCTATTGAGTCCATTCTCTCTCTCCCCTCCCTAAACAACATTACCTCCCTATTGAGTCCACTCTCTCTCTCCCCTCCCTAAACAACATTACCTCCCTATTGAGTCCATTCTCTCTCTCCCCTCCCTAAACAACTGTTACGGATACAGGTATCCTGTGTTTTTGTGTGTTCCTACTCTTTCTGCCCTAATCACAGGTGTCCTGTATGTTCCTGATTGGTGGTCGTTGAGGTGTCTGCTGATTGGACCAATCAGTGAACATTCCTGTTAATTGCACCACCTGTTATTCGTTTGTTCAATCACACATCCCATTTTATAAAAACCAGACTTGTGTTTGTTGAGAGAGAGAGACTTTTTGCCATATGTGAGTATGGACACGGTGGTGTCCTGTGTGTTGTGTACTCGCTAGTTGCTGATTACCCTGTTTAGTAGCTTTGTGTGTTTTTTTGGGAAAGGGGGGTTTAAGCTAGATGCCCTTGGGCGTACATTACCCGTAGGGAAGAAATCTGTCTATAAACACCAGTTAGACCTGAGCGGACCACCCACTGTATTTTTGTATGGTAGCAGTAGCCTAGCGGTTCTTTAGGCAGGCTAGATCAGTTTAGGGGGTTTTACACTATTGTTTCATTTCTTGGGTCCTGCTCAGCCCTTTTTTCCCAAACCCTTACCGTGTGTTCATAAATAAACACTTTGTGTTTGACGGTAGTTCATGGTAGTTGTGTCTTATTTGTTCTCACTATTCCATGTCACACTTATAATTTACATGAATTTATGTTACGGGTCTCATGTCCATCCACCCTAGATGTTTAGAGCCACGGGGTTCGTAACATAAAGTGGGGGCTCGTCTGGGATCCTATCTATCCCATGCTACTCATGTAAATTAGTTAGTGTCTGGTTCAGTGTTGAGCTTAGCAGCTGTAACTACCTGTTTTTTTTGTGTGTTCAGTAGTCGACGGCTCGTGTTGCTAGTAGGATGGCTACTTTTGAGTTGGAGGCATTTTTGGAAAACCCTACGTGGGAGGTTTTGATAATTGCCGTAGAGTGGATCTACAGGCTTTGGCTGACCACTTTTCTGTACCCATACCGAGGGGTTTAGTGAAAGCAGAAGTTAGGGAAGTAGTGTTAGCGATATTGTTAAACGAGCGAGTGCTTGAGTTACCGCCGCCTGAGTCTGCTGCTCCTGTAGGGGATGTGGTTGCTGTTCCTGTAAGCCCATCAGTGTCTGAGGACGAGGCTAAGGCTCCAGCCACATTGCCCCGTTATGACCCACTCTCCCCACTGACTGACAGTGATGCCAGGATGGATGTCCGCTCGACACGGCTCCAAATAGAGGCGGAAGAGCGGGCACAAATCAGGCAAGACAAGCTGGAGATGCGTAAAATGGAACTAGAGGCAGAACAGGAGACGCGTAAGCTAGAGGCAGAACAGGAGACGCGTAAGATGGAACTGGAGACGCGTAGGCTTGATCAAGAACTGGAGACGCGTAAGATGGAACTGGAGATGCGTAGAAATGGAACTAGAGGCAGAAACAGCGAGGTTAGTCTCTGCTCATACTATGCCTGCTAGTGAGCCAGCCTCACCAGCGGTGTCGTCTGCTACATTTGATATTAGTAGACAGATCACCTTGGTACCTGTGTTTAGGGAGTCAGGAGGTTGATTCCTATTTCCAGTGTGTTTGAGCGTATAGCGGTAGCATTGAAATGGCCCGACGAGGTATGGTGCCTATTACTTCAGTGTAAGCTAACAGGTAAAGCCCAAGAGGTTCTGGCAGCGCTACCTCTTGAAGACAGTTTGAATTATGAAGTGGTCAAAGCTACTGTTCTTCGTGCCTATGAGCTTGTTCCTGAGGCATATCGACAGAGATTTAGGTCTCATAAAAGTCTCCTACTCAGACTTATGTGGAGTTTGCTAGAGACAAAGGAAATCTGTTTGACAAATGGCACAGTGCTAGTAAGGTAACTGATTTTACCTCTCTACGGGAGTTAATCTTGTTAGAAGAGTTTAAAAATTGCTTACCGAACGCATTGTAGTTTATCTGAACGAACAGAAAGTATCCTCACTGTCGGAAGCGTCTGTATTGGCAGACGAGTTTGTGTTGACGCATAAGAGCGTGTTTTCGGCTCGTACGGAGAGCAGGGCTGCGGAGTTGCTAACTTCTAGTCCTAGTCGACCAGCAGTACATCCAGCACGCCCAAAAGATGTGCGTCACTGTTTCTATTGTCATAAGGTGGGACATTTGGTTAGTGATTGCTTTTTGCTTAAACGCAAGCCGGGGATGACTCAGCACGCCAGGCCGCCAACGGGTGTTGGGCTGATTCGATGCGGTTGTAGGGCCGGAATCAAGACAGAAGCCTCATAGTGAATGTGGTTTGAAAGTCCCTGTCCCAGATCACAGTTATGAACCGTTCATTTTTGAGGGGTTTGTTTCTATATCAGATGATGAAGCGTCTCAGCGTCCAGTTAGAATCCTCAGAGATACTGGTGCGGCGCAGTCGTTCATACTAGCTGATGTGTTGCCCTTGTCCAGTAATACATATTGTGGTTCCAGTGTGTTAGTACAAGGAATTGAAATGGGTTTCGTCCCAGTGCCATTGCACTTTGTGAACGTACACTCTGAGTTAGTCAGTGGATTGTTCAGAGTGGGCGTACGTCCTATGTTGCCAGTAAAAGGGGTGACCTTTATAATGGGCAACGATATTGCCGGAGGAAAGGTAATACCCATATTGGAGGTATTGGATAAAAGTGACCAGTCTCTCTCCGAGGAGCTGGCACAGGGTTATCCAGATGTGTTCCCCGCTTGTGCTGTCACACGTGCTCAAGCCCGACAAGTGGGTGAAGTGGTAGATTTGTCAGACACGATTCTTTTCAGAGAGTGTGACCCAGAGGATAGTTCGGGTGCTACCTCTGGTAAGCTGGTGCAGTCTGACCAACAGCCCAGAGAAAGGAAGAAGGATGTGGAACTTGTTGCTGAAGCAATACAGTTACCAGTTACTCGTGAGCAGCTGATCGCTAACCAACAGGTTGACATTAGCCTGGCTAAATGTTTTTCTAGTGTTGTCTCAAAAGACGAGCTAAAGAAGAAAAACATGGCATACTTCATTGATGGTAATCTCCTCGTGCGTAAATGGACATCCCATGTTGACGCTGGCGGAGATTGGAATGCTGTTTACCAAATAGTGATTCCTACAGCCTTTCGACAAAATGTTTTATCCTCGCTCATGATCACCAGTGGTCCGGACATCTGGGAGTCACCAAGACTTATGATCGTGTTTTGCGACATTTCTTTTGGCCTGGTTTAAAACAAGATGTGGCTCAGTTCTGTCGGACTTGCCACACCTGTCAAGTAGTTGGGAAACCGAACCAGGTTATTTCCCCGCGCCTCTTTGTCCCATACCGGCCATAGGTGAACCATTCGAACATGTGATGGTTGATTGTGTTGGACCATTACCAAAAACAAAATCTGGTAACCAGTTTATGTTGACAATTATGTGTGTGGCTACCAGGTACCCAGAGGCCATTCCTCTGCGAAGGATTACTGCTCCGGTGGTGAGTAAAGCGTTGATCAAATTCTTCTCAACTTTTGGATTACCTAAGATGATACAAACTGATCAGGGTACGAATTTCCTTTCTAAACTTTTCAAACAAGTGTTAAAATCCTTGTCAGTTACACACCGTGTGTCAAGCGCATATCACCCAGAGTCTCAGGGTGCGCTTGAACGTTGGCATCAGACCCTGAAGTCTATGCTCCGTAAATATTGTTTGGAATCTGAGAAAGATTGGGATGAGGGAGTTCCTCTAGTGTTGTTTGCTGTCCGTGAGACAGTACAGGAATCCCCTAGGGTTCAGCCCAGCTGAACTGGTGTTTGGACACACCATGAGAGGACCTATGAAAGTCCTTAAGGATCAGTTTTTGTCACAAGAGTTGTGTGTGAAAGAAAATGTGTTGGACTACGTTAGTCGCTTTCGTGAGCGCCTACATGCTGCCTGTGCTCTAGCAAAGGAAGCGCTGTCTTCCTCACAGAAACGGATGAAACGACACTATGACACACCAGGCTGTTTCTCGTTCACTGCAGCCAGGTGACCCGAGTTCTTGTGTTGTTGCCTGTGCCAGGAGCGTCATTGTCAGCACGTTTCGCTGGTCCTTATGTCATTGAAAAGAAACTAACTGAAACTGACTATGTGATACAGACTCCTGATAGAAAACGCCAATCTCGTGTGTGCCACGTTAACATGTTGAAGACATACCACAACAGACCCGTTACTCAGGTAGACAGTCCAGAGAAACTGGCCGAGTCGGCTGTCTCTGTTGCTGCTACGGCTGTAGTGGGAGGTCATGTTAATGATGTGGACGGAGATGGTTTGGAGTTGCGCAATACTCAGCAGCAGTGTGCTAGATTGCCCAATTCAGAGATGCTGCTGTCTCTCCCGTCAAGCCTGATTCATTTAACGGACAGACAGTCAGATGATATTGTGAGACTGTTACACAGCTTTCCATGTCTTTTTTAATGATGTTCCTACATGTACAAATGTGTTAGAACATGACATTAATGTTGGAAACGCTGCACCTATCAAGCAACATCCTTATCGTGTCAACGTCGCTAAGAGAAAGATAATGAGGGGTGAGGGTCGGTTATTTGCTGGAGAATAACCTGGCTATGCCAAGTTCAAGTCCTTGGAGTTCTCCGTGCATTCTGGTTCCTAAACCTGATGGGACATCCAGATTATGTACGGACTATCGGAAAGTCAATGCTGTCACAGTGCCCGACTCGTTCCCGTTACCCAGACTGGATGACTGTATTGATACTGTTGGTGCTGCTACCTATGTAACCAAATTAGATCTTCTAAAGGTTACTGGCAGGTGCCGTTAACCCCACGTGCCTCCGACATCTCTGCATTTGTGACCCCAGATCACTTCCTACAATATGCTGTCATGGCATTTGGGATGCGGAACGCACCAGCCACTTTCAACGCCTGGTTAACACAGTATTGGCTGGAGTTCCTAATTGTAGTGCTTACCTTGATGATCTGGTCATTTATTCAACTGAGTGGTCTGATCATGTTAACACTCTAAGGGTAGTGTGTGAACGTCTAGCAACCGCTTCTCTAACCCTGAACTTAGCAAAGTGCGAGTTTGGGAAGGCTACTGTTACTTATCTTGGTAAACAGGTCGGCCATGGTCAGGTGCGCCCTGTAGATGCCAAGGTCTCAGCTATAAACGCATTTCCGCACCTACCACCAGAAGAGAGCTACGCCGTTTTTTTTAGGGATGGTTGGCTACTACCGTAGTTTCTGTAAAAATTTCTCTGCGGTAGTTGCTCCATTAACGGATTTGCTCAGTCCGCGAGAAAATTTGTATGGTCTGAAGATTGTTGTACTGCTTTCAACACTGCTAAAGCACTCTTGTGTAGTACTCTGTTCTTGCTGCGCCCAGATTTTGAGCGGCCGTTTAAACTGGAGGTAGATGCAAGTGCCAGAGGTGCTGGTGCTGTTCTACTGCAGCAAGACTAGAGTGGAGTGGACCATCCTGTCTGTTATTTTTTCACGGAAATTTAACAAATGTCAGACAAACTATTCCACCATTGAACAAGAAGCTCTAGCTTTGTTGTTAGCTCTGCAGTACTTTGAAGTTTATGTTGGTTCCAGTGCATTACCAGTGGTAGTGTATACTGACCATAACCCCTTAGTTTTTCTCCACCGGATGTACAACCAGAACCAACGCCTTATGCGTTGGGCACTTGTCGTGCAAAATTATAATTTGGAGATCCGCCACAAAAAGGGGTTAGATAATGTGTTGGCAGATGCTTTGTCTCGTGTGTAATGATCTAGGTTTTTTTTTGTTATCCCGATAGGATGATTTGTGAATTTGGGTGTTGTGATAGTACGTGTGTGCTAAACCATTTTGGTTTGCTCTTTTAAGGTGGAGGTATTACGGATACAGGTATCCTGTGTTTTTGTGTGTTCCTACTCTTTCTGCCCTAATCACAGGTGTCCTGTATGTTCCTGATTGGTGGTCGTTGGAGGTGTCTGCTGATTGGACCAATCAGTGAACATTCCTGTTAATTGCACCACCTGTTATTCGTTTGTTCAATCACACATCCCATTTTATAAAAACCAGACTTGTGTTTGTTGAGAGAGAGAGACTTTTTGCCATATGTGAGTATGGACACGGTGGTGTCCTGTGTGTTGTGTACTCGCTAGTTGCTGATTACCCTGTTTAGTAGCTTTGTGTGTTTTTTTTGGGAAAGGGGGTTTAAGCTAGATGCCCTTGGGCGTACATTACCCGTAGGGAAGAAATCTGTCTATAAACACCAGTTAGACCTGAGCGGACCACCCACTGTATTTTTGTATGGTAGCAGTAGCCTAGCGGTTCTTTAGGCAGGCTAGATCAGTTTAGGGGTTTTACACTATTGTTTCATTTCTTGGGTCCTGCTCAGCCCTTTTTCCCAAACCCTTACCGTGTGTTCATAAATAAACACTTTGTGTTTGTTGGTAGTTCATGGTAGTTGTGTCTTATTTGTTCTCACTATTCCATGTCACACTTATAATTTACATGAATTTATGTTACGGGTCTCATGTCCATCCACCCTAGATGTTTAGAGCCACGGGGTTCGTAACACAACATTACCTACCTTCCTATTGAGTCTTTTCTCTCTCTCCCCTCCCTAAAAAACATTACCTCCCTATTGAGTCCACTCTCTCTCTCCCCTCCCTAAACAACATTATCTACCTTCCTATTGAGTCCACTCTCTCCCCCCTCCCTAAGCAACATTACCTCCCTATTGAGTCCATTCTCTCTCTCCCCTCCCTAAACAATATTACCTACCTTCCTATTGAGTCCATTCTCTCTCTCCCTCCTAAACAACATTACCTTTCCTATTGAGTCCATTCTCTCTCTCCCCCCTAAACAACATTACCTACCTTCCTATTGAGTCCACTCTCTCTCCCCCCTCCCTAAACAACATTACCTCCCCATTGAGTCCACTCTCTCTCTCCCCTCCCTAAACAACATTACCTCCCTATTGAGTCCATTCTCTCTCTCCCCTCCCTAAACAACATTACCTACCTTCCTGTTGAGTCCATTCTCTCTCTCCCCTCCTTAAAAACTATTACCTCCTATTGAGTCCACTCTCTCTCCCCCTCCCTAAACAACATTATCTACCTTCCTATTGAGTCCACTCTCTCCCCCCTCCCTAAACAACATTACCTCCCTATTGAGTCCATTCTCTCTCTCCCTCCCTAAACAATATTAACTACCTTCCTATTGAGTCCATTCTCTCTCTCCCTCCTAAACAACATTACCTTCCTATTGAGTCCATTCTCTCTCTCCCTCCTAAACAACATTACCTACCTTCCTATTGAGTCCACTCTCTCTCTCCCCTCCCTAAACAACATTACCTTCCTATTGAGTCCATTCTCTCTCCCCTCCCTAAACAACATTACCTACCTTCCTATTGAGTCTATTCTCTCTCTCCCCTCCCTAAACAACATTACCTCCCTATTGAGTCCACTCTCTCTCTCCCCCCTAAACAACATTACCTACCTTCCTATTGAGTCCATTCTCTCTCTCCCCTCCCTAAACAACATTACCTCCCTATTGAGTCCATTCTCTCTCTCCCCTCCCTAAACAACATTACCTACCTTCCTATTGAGTCCACTCTCTCTCCCCTCCCTAAACAACATTACCTACCTTCCTATTGAGTCCACTCTCTCTCTCCCCTCCCTAAACAACATTACCTACCTTCCTATTGAGTCCACTCTCTCTCCCCCCTCCCTAAACAACATTACCTCCCCATTGAGTCCACTCTCTCTCTCCCCTCCCTAAACAACATTACCTCCCTATTGAGTCCATTCTCTCTCTCCCCTCCCTAAACAACATTACCTACCTTCCTATTGAGTCCATTCTCTCTCTCCCCTCCCTAAAAAACATTACCTCCCTATTGAGTCCACTCTCTCTCTCCCCTCCCTAAACAACATTATCTACCTTCCTATTGAGTCCACTCTCTCCCCCCTCCCTAAACAACATTACCTCCCTATTGAGTCCATTCTCTCTCTCCCCTCCCTAAACAATATTACCTACCTTCCTATTGAGTCCATTCTCTCTCTCCCCTCCCTAAACAACATTACCTTCCTATTGAGTCCATTCTCTCTCTCCCCTCCCTAAACAACATTACCTACCTTCCTATTGAGTCCACTCTCTCTCTCCCCTCCCTAAACAACATTACCTTCCTATTGAGTCCATTCTCTCTCCCCTCCCTAAACAACATTACCTACCTTCCCTATTGAGTCCATTCTCTCTCTCCCTCCTAAACAACATTACCTACCCCTATTGAGTCCACTCTCTCTCTCCCTCCCTAAACAACATTACCTACCTTCCTATTGAGTCCATTCTCTCTCTCCCCTCCTAAACAACATTACCTCCCTATTGAGTCCATTCTCTCTCTCCCTCCTAAACAACATTACCTACCTTCCTATTGAGTCCACTCTCTCTCCCTCCTAAACAACATTACCTACCTTCCTATTGAGTCCACTCTCTCTCTCCCCTCCCTAAACAACATTACCTTCCTTCCTATTGAGTCCACTTTCTCTATCCCCTCCCTAAACAACAATACCTACCTTCCTATTGAGTCCACTCTCTCTCTCCCTCCCTAAACAACATTACCTACCTTACTATTGAGTCCACTCTCTCTCTCCCTCCCTAAACAACATTACCTACCTTCCTATTGAGTCCACTCTCTCTCCCCCTCCTAAACAACATTACCTCCCTATTGAGTCCATTCTCTCTCTCCCCTCCCTAAACAACATTACCTACCTTCCTATTGAGTCCACTCTCTCTCTCCCCTCCCTAAACAACATTACCTACCTTCCTATTGAGTCCACTCTCTCTCTCCCCTCCCTAAACAACATTACCTCCCTATTGAGTCCATTCTCTCTCTCCCTCCCTAAACAACATTACCTACCTTCCCTGTTGAGTCCACTCTCTCTCCCCTCCCTAAACAACATTACCCTTCCTATTGAGTCCACTCTCTCTCCCCTCCCTAAACAACATTACCTCCCTATTGACTCCATTCTCTCTCTCCCCTCCCTAAACAACATTACCTACCTTCCTATTGAGTCCACTCTCTCCCCCCTCCCTAAACAACATTACCTACCTTCCTATTGAGTCTCTCTCTCCCCCTCCTAAACAACATTACCTCCCTATTGAGTCCATTCTCTCTCCCCCCCCTAAACAACATTACCTACCTTCCTATTGAGTCCTCTCTCTCCCCCCTCCCTAAACAACATTACCTCCCTATTGAGTCCATTCTCTCTCTCCCCTCCCTAAACAACATTACCTACCTTTCCTATTGAGTCCATTCTCTCTCTCCCCTCCTAAACAACATTACCTACCCCTATTGAGTCCACTCTCTCTCCCCTCCCTAAACAACATTACCTCCCTATTGAGTCCACTCTCTCTCTCCCTCCTAAACAACATTACCTACCTTACTGTTGAGTCCACTCTCTCTCTCCCTCCTAAACAACATTACCTACCTTCCTATTGAGTCCACTCTCTCTCCCCCTCCCTAAACAACATTACCTCCCTATTGAGTCCATTCTCTCTCTCCCCTCCCTAAACAACATTACCTACCTTCCTATTGAGTCCACTTTCTCTATCCCCTCCCTAAACAACATTACCTACCTTCCTATTGAGTCCACTCTCTCTCTCCCCTACCTAAACAACATTACCTCCCTATTGAGTCCATTCTCTCTCTCCCTCCTAAACAACATTACCTACCTTCCTATTGAGTCCACTCTCTCTCCCCTCCCTAAACAACATTACCTCCTATTGAGTCCACTCTCTCTCTCCCTCCCTAAACAACATTACCTACCTATTGACTCCATTCTCTCTCTCCCTCCTAAACAACATTACCTACCTTCCTATTGAGTCCACTCTCTCCCCCTCCCTAAACAACATTACCTACCTTCCTTGAGTCCTCTCTCCCCCCCCTAAACAACATTACCTCCCTATTGAGTCCATTCTCTCTCCCCCCTCCTAAACAACATTACCTACCTTCCTATTGAGTCCACTCTCTCTCCCCCCTCCTAAACAACATTACCTCCCTATTGAGTCCATTCTCTCTCTCCCCCTCCTAAACAACATTACCTACCTTCCTATTGAGTCCATTCTCTCTCTCCCTCCCTAAACAACATTACCTACCTTCCTATTGAGTCCACTCTCTCTCTCCCCTCTCTAAACAACATTACCTCCCTATTGAGTCCATTCTCTCTCCCCTCCCTAAACAACATTACCTACCTTCCTATTGAGTCCATCTCTCTCTCCCTCCCTAAACAACATTACCTCCTATTGAGTCCACTCTCTCTCCCCCTCCTAAACAACATTATCTACCTTCCTATTGAGTCCATCTCTCTCCCCTCCTAAACAACATTACCTCCCCTATTGAGTCCATTCTCTCTCTCCCCTCCCTAAACAACATTACCTACCTTCCTATTGAGTCCATTCTCTCTCTCCCCTCCCTAAACAACATTACCTTCCTATTGAGTCCATTCTCTCTCTCCCCTCCCTAAACAACATTACCTCCCTATTGAGTCCATTCTCTCTCTCCCCTCCCTAAACAACATTACCTACCTTCCTATTGAGTCCATTCTCTCTCTCCCTCCTAAACAACATTACCTATCCTATTGAGTCCACTCTCTCTCTCCCCCTCCCTAAACAACATTACCCCTTCCTATTGAGTCCATTCTCTCTCCCCCCTCCTAAACAACATTACCTACCCCTATTGAGTCCACTTTCTCTCTCTCCCCTCCTAAACAACATTACCTACCTTCCTATTGAGTCCTTCTCTCTCTCCCCTCCTAAACAACATTACCTCCCTATTGAGTCCATTCTCTCTCTCCCTCCCTAAACAACATTACCTACCTTCCTATTGAGTCCTCTCTCTCTCCCCTCCTAAACAACATTACCTTCCTATTGAGTCATTCTCTCTCCCCCTCCTAAACAACATTACCTACCTTCCTATTGAGTCCACTCTCTCTCTCCCCCTCCTAAACAACATTACCTTCCTATTGAGTCCATCTCTCTCTCCCCTCCTAAACAACATTACCCTACCTTCCTGTTGAGTCCATTCTCTCTCTCCCCTCCTAAACAACATTACCTTCCTATTGAGTCCATTCTCTCTCTCCCTCCTAAACAACATTACCTACCTTCCTATTGAGTCCATTCTCTCTCTCCCTCCCTAAACAACATTACCTCTCTATTGAGTCCATTCTCTCTCTCCCTCCTAAACAACATTACCTACCTCCTATTGAGTCCATTCTCTCTCTCCCTCCTAAACAACATTACCTTCCTATTGAGTCCATTCTCTCTCTCCCCTCCTAAACAACATTACCTACCTTCCTATTGAGTCCATTCTCTCTCCCCCCCTCCCTAAACAACATTACCTACCTTCCTATTGAGTCCACTCTCTCTCTCCCCTCCTAAACAACATTACCTTCCTATTGAGTCCATTCTCTCTCTCCCCCTCCCTAAACAACATTACCTACCTTCCTATTGAGTCCACTCTCTCTCCCCTCCCTAAACAACATTACCTCTCCTATTGAGTCCATTCTCTCTCTCCCTCCTAAACAACATTACCTACCTTCCTATTGAGTCCATTCTCTCTATCCCTCCTAAACAACATTACCTACCTTCCTATTGAGTCCACTCTCTCTCCCCCCTCCCTAAACAACATTACCTACCTTCCTATTGAGTCCATTCTCTCTCTCCCCTCCTAAACAACATTACCTACCTTCCTATTGAGTCCATCTCTCTCTCTCCTCCCTAAACAACATTACCTTTCCCTATTGAGTCCATTCTCTCTCTCCCCTCCTAAACAACATTACCTCCCCTATTGAGTCCATTCTCTCTCTCCCCTCCCTAAACAACATTACCTACCTTCCTATTGAGTCCATTCTCTCTCTCCCCTCCTAAACAACATTACCTCCCTATTGAGTCCATTCTCTCTCTCCCCTCCTAAACAACATTACATACCTTCCTATTGAGTCCACTCTCTCTCTCCCCTCCCTAAACAACATTACCTCCCTATTGAGTCCATTCTCTCTCTCCCCTCCTAAACAACATTACCTACCTTACTATTGAGTCCACTCTCTCTCCCCTCCTAAACAACATTACCTACCTTCCTATTGAGTCCATTCTCTCTCTCCCCTCCCTAAACAACATTACCTTCCTATTGAGTCCATCTTTCTCTCTCCAAACAATACCTCTTAGTCACTCTTCTTCCCCTAAACAACATTACCTACCTTCCTATTGAGTCCATTCTCTCTCTCCCCTCCCTAAACAACATTGCCTACCTTCCTATTGAGTCCATTCTCTCTCTCCCTCCCTAAACAACATTACCTCCTTCCTATTGAGTCCATTCTCTCTCTCCCTCCTAAACAACATTACCTACCTATTGAGTCCTATTCCTCTCCTCTCCCTCCCTAAACAACATTACCTACCTTCCTATTGAGTCCATTCTCTCTCTCCCCTCCTAAACAACATTACCTCCTATTGAGTCCATTCTCTCTCTCCCTCCTAAACAACATTACCTCCTTTGAGTCATTCTCTCTCTCCCTCCCTAAACAACATTACCTACCTTCCTATTGAGTCCATTCTCTCTCTCCCCTCCCTAAACAACATTACCTACCCCTATTGAGTCCATTCTCTCTCTCCCCTCCTAAACAACATTACCTACCTTCCTATTGAGTCCATTCTCTCTCTCCCTCCCTAAACAACATTACCTACCTTCCTATTGATCTCTCTCTCCCTCCTAAACAACATTACCTTCCTTATTGAGTCCATTCTCTCTCTCCCTCCTAAACAACATTACCTTCCTATTGAGTCCATTCTCTCTCTCCCTCCTAAACAACATTACCTCCTGGTTGGTCCATTCTCTCTCTCCCTCCTAAACAACATTACCTACCTTCCTATTGAGTCCATTCTCTCTCTTCCCTCCCTAAACAACATTACCTACCTTCCTATTGAGTCCACTCTCTCTCTCCCTCCTAAACAACATTACCTACCTTCCTATTGAGTCCATTCTCTCTCTCCCTCCTAAACAATATTATCTACCTTCTATTGAGTCCACTCTCTCTCTCCCTCCTAAACAACATTACCTTCCTCCCATTAAGTCCATTCTCTCTCTCCCTCCCTAAACAACATTACCTACTTCCTATTGAGTCCATTCTCTCTCTCCCCTCCCTAAACAACATTACCTACCTTCCCTATTGAGTCTATTCTCTCTCTCCCTCCCTAAACAACATTACCTACCTTCCTATTGAGTCCACTCTCTCTCTCCCCTCCTAAACAACATTACCTTCCTTCCTATTGAGTCCATCTCTCTCTCCCCTCCTAAACAACATTACCTTCCTATTGAGTCCACTTCTCTCTCTCCTCCCCTAAACAACATTACCTCCCTATTGAGTCCATTCTCTCTCTCCCGTCCCTAAACAACATTACCTACCTTCCTATTGAGTCCACTCTCTCTCTCCCCTCCCTAAACAACATGACCTACCTATTGACTCCATTCTCTCTCTCCCCTCCCTAAACAACATTACCTACCTTCCTATTGAGTCCACTCCTCTCTCTCCCTCCTAAAAACAACATTACCTTCCCTATTGAGTCCATTCTCTCTCTCCCTCCTAAACAACATTACCTACCTTCATTGGTCCATTCTCTCTCTCCCTCCCTAAACAACATTACCTACCTTCCTGTTGAGTCCACTCTCTCTCTCCCTCCTAAACAACATTCATTCTTCCTTCTCTCATTCCCTCCCTAAACAACATTACCTCCTTCCTGTTGAGTCCACTCTCTCCCCCTCTCCTCCTAAACAACATTACCTACCTTCCTATTGAGTCCTCTCTCTCCCCCTCCCTAAACAACATTACCTCCTATTGAGTCCATTCTCTCTCTCCGTCCCTAAACAACATTACCTACCTTCCTGTTGAGTCCATTCTCTCTCTTCCCTCCTAAACAACATGCTACCTTCCTATTGAGTCCATTCTCTCTCTCCCTCCCTAAACAATATTATCTACCTTCCTATTGAGTCCATTTCTCTCTCTCCCTCCTAAACAACATTACCTACCTTCCTATTGAGTCCTACTCACTCTCTCCCTCCTAAACAACATTACCTCCCTATTGAGTCCATTCTCTCTCCCCTCCCTAAAAATCTTCTCTTTATCCTTCTCTCTCCTCTCCCTAAAACAACATTACCTACCTTCCTATTGAGTCCATTCTCTCTCTTCCCTCCTAAACAACATAACCTACCTTCCCTATTGATCCTTCTCTCTCTCTCCTAACAACATTACCTCCCTATTGATCCATTCTCTCTCTCCTAAACAACATTACCTACCTTTATTATCCATTCTCTCTCTCCTCCTACCATTACCTACCTTCTATTGAGTCCATTCTCTCTCTCCCTCCTAAAACATACCCCTCCTATTGAGTCCATCTCTCTCTCCCTCCTAAACAACATTACCTACCTTCCTATTGAGTCCATCTCTCTCTCCCCTCCTAAACAACATTACCTCCCCTATTGAGTCCATTCTCTCTCTCCCTCCCTAAACAACATTACCTCCTTCCTATTGAGTCCATTCTCTCTCTCCCCTCCCTAAACAACATTACCTACCTTCCTATTGAGTCCATTCTCTCTCTCCCTCCTAAACAACATTACCTACCTTCCTATTGAGTCCACTCTCTCTCTCCCTCCCTAAACAACATTACCACCTTCCTATTGAGTCCCTCTCTCTCTCCCTCCTAAACAACATTACCTCCCCTATTGAGTCCATTCTCTCTCCCCTCCTAAACAACATTACCTTCCCTATTGGTCCATTCTCTCTCTCCTCCTAAACAACATTACCTACCTTTTTCCCTCTCTCTCTCCCTCCTACAACATTCTCCCTCTCCATTCTCTCTCCCTCCCTAACCTTCCTCCTTATTCCCCTCTCCCTCCTAACACATTTCCTATTGATTCCATTCTCTCTCCCCTACATTTTCCTTTTGTTCCATTCTCTCTCTCCCTCCTAAACAACATTACCTATTCCTTCCTCTCTCTCCCTCCAAACAACATACCTAACCCTATTGACTCCATTCTCTCTCATTCCCCTCCCTAAACAACATTACCTTTCTACCTTCCTATTGAGTCCATTCTCTCTCTCCCTCCTAAACAACATTACCTCCCTATTGATCCTCTCTCCCCCCTTCCTCTCTCTCCCCTCCTAAACAACATTACCTCCCTATTGAGTCCATCTCTCTCTCTCTCCCTCCTAAACAACATTACCTACCTTCCTATTGAGTCCATTCTCTCTCCCCCCTCCCTAAACAACATTACCTCCCTATTGAGTCCATTCTCTCTCTCCCCTCCCTAAACAACATTACCTACCTTCCTATTGAGTCCATTCTCTCTCCTCCCTCTAAACAACATTACCTACCCTATTGAGTCCATTTCTCTCTCCTCCCTAAACAACATTACCTACCTTCCTATTGAGTCACTCTCTCTCCTCCTCCCTAAACAACATTACACTTTCCTATTGAGTCCACTCTCTCTCTCCCTCCCTAAACAACATTACCTCTTCCTATTGAGTCCATTCTCTCTCTCCCCTCCCTAAACAACATTACCTACCTTCCTATTGAGTCCATCTCTCTCTCCCCTCCCTAAACAACATTACCTACCTATTGAGTCCATTCTCTCTCCCTCTCCTAAACAACATTACCTACCTTCCTATTGAGTCCACTCTCTCTCTCCCTCCCTAAACAACATTACCTACCTTCCTATTGAGTCCACTCTCTCCCCTCCTAAACAACATTACCTCCCTTTATTGAGTCCATTCTCTCTCTCCCTCCCTAAACAACATTACCTACCTTCCTATTGAGTCCACTCTCTCTCTCCCTCCTAAACAACATTACCTCCCTATTGAGTCCATTCTCTCTCTCCCTCCCTAAACAACATTAACTTCCTTCTATTGAGTCCACTCTCTCCCTCCTAAACAACATTACCTACTCCTATCCACTCTCCTAAACAACATTACCTACCTCCTATTGAGTCCATTCTCTCTCTCCCCTCCTAAACAACATTACCTACCTTCCTATTGAGTCCATTCTCTCTCTCCCTCCTAAACAACATTACCTCCTTCCTATTGAGTCCACTCTCTCTCTCCCTCCCTAAACAACATTACCTACCCCTATTGAGTCCATTCTCTCTCTCCCCTCCTAAACAACATTACCTACCTTCCTTTGAGTCCACTCTCTCTCTCCCTCCTAAACAACATTACCTTCCTATTGAGTCCAACTCTCCCCTAACAACATTTACCTCGTCTCTCTCTCCCTCCCTAAACAACATTATACCTTCCTATTGAGTCCATTTCTCTCTCCTCCTAAACAACATTACCTACCTTCCTATTGAGTCCATTCTCTCTCCTCCCTAAACAACATTACCTTCCTATTGAGTCCACTTTCTCTCTCTCCCTCCCTAAACAACATTACCTACCTCCCTATTGAGTCCATTTCTCTCTCCCTCCCTAAACAACATTACCTCTTGAGTCACTTTCCTCCTATTACTCTCCTTCCTAAACAACATTACCTTCCCTATTGAGTCCATTCTCTCTCTCCCCTCCTAAACAACATTACCTACCTTCCTATTGAGTCCACTCTCTCTCCCCCCCTAAACAACATTACCTCCTTCCCTATTGAGTCCATTCTCTCTCTCCCCTCCTAAACAACATTACCTACCTTCCTATTGAGTCCATCTCTCTCTCCCCTCCCTAAACAACATTACCTACCTTCCTATTGAGTCCACTCTCTCTCTCCCTCCCTAAACAACATTACCTCCCTATTGAGTCCACTCTCTCTCTCCCTCCCTAAACAACATTACCTACCCTTCCTATTGAGTCCATCTCTCCCCTCCTAAACAACATTACCTTCCCTATTGAGTCAATATTCTCTCTCCCCTCCCTAAACAACATTATTTTCCTTGCTGAGTCCATCTCTCTCTCCCCTCCTAAACAACATTACCTCCCTATTGAGTCCACTCTCTCTCTCCCCTCCTAAACAACATTACCTACCTTCCTATTGAGTCCACTCTCTCTCCCTCCTAAACAACATTACTCTCCTATTGAGTCCACTCTCTCTCTCCCCTCCTAAACAACATTACTACCTTCCTATTGAGTCCATTCTCTCTCTCCCTCCTAAACAACATTACCTACCTTCCTATTGAGTCCATCTCTCTCTCCCCTCCCTAAACAACATTACCTCCCTATTGAGTCCATTCTCTCTCTCCCTCCCTAAACAACATTACCTACCTTCCTATTGAGTCCATTCTCTCTCTCCCCTTCCCTAAACAACATTACCTCCCTTCCTATTGAGTCCATTCTCTCTCTCCCCTCCTAAACAACATTACCTTCCTTCCTATTGAGTCCATTCTCTCTCTCCCTCCCTAAACAACATTACCTACCTTCCTATTGAGTCCATTCTCTCTCTCCCTCCCTAAACAACATTACCTACCTTCCTATTGAGTCCATTCTCTCTCTCCCTCCCTAAACAACATTACCTACCTTCCTATTGAGTCCATTCTCTCTCCCCTCCCTAAACAACATTACCTACCCTTATTGAGTCCACCTTCTCTCTCTCCCCTCCCTAAACAACATTACCTACCTTCCCTATTGAGTCCATCTCCTCTCCTCCCTAAACAACATACCTGAGTCATTTATTACTCTCTCTCTCCTCCCTAAACAATATTACACTCTTATTGAGTCCATTCTCTCTCCTACCTTATAAACAACATTACCTCCTATTGAGTCTATTCTCTCTCTCCTCCTAAACAACATTACCTGCCTTCCTGTCCACTTCTTCCTTCCTTTAAATAATATATATACATTTTATTGAGTCCATCCTCCCTCCTTTAAATACAACATTACTTTCCTATTGAGTTCATTTTCTCTTTTAAACAATATTACTTCACTTTCCTATTGAGTCCATTCTCTCTCTCCCCTCCTAAACAACATTACCTACCTTCCTATGAGTCCCACTCCTCTCTCTCCCTCCTAAACAACATTACCTACCCTCCTATTGAGTCCTCTCTCTCTCCCTTCCTAAAACAACATTACCTCCCTATTGAGTCCACTCTCTCTCTCCCCTCCCTAAACAACATTACATACCTTCCTATTGAGTCCACTCTCTCCCCCTCCTAAACAACATTACATCCCTATTGAGTCCATTCTCTCTCTCCCCTCCTAAACAACATTACCTTCCTATTGAGTCCATTCTCTCTCTCCCTCCTAAACAACATTAACTACCTCCCTATTGAGTCCACTCACTCTCTCCCCCCCTAAACAACATTACCTCCCTATTGAGTCCACTCTCTCTCTCCCTCCCTAAACAACATTACATACCTTCCTATTGAGTCCACTCTCTCCCCCTCCTAAACAACATTACATCCCTATTGAGTCCATTCTCTCTCTCCCTCCTAAACAACATTACCTTCCTATTGAGTCCATTCTCTCTCTCCCCTCCTAAACAACATTACCTCCCTATTGAGTCCACTCCTTCTCTCCCCTCCCTAAACAACATTACCTACCTTCCTATTGAGTCCATTCTCTCTCTCCCTCCTAAACAACATTACCTACCTTCCTATTGAGTCCACTCTCCCTCTCCCCTCCCTAAACAACATTACCTACCTTCCTATTGAGTCCATTCTCTCTCTCCCCTCCCTAAACAACATTACCTTCCTATTGAGTCCATTCTCTCTCCCCTCCCTAAACAACATTAACTACCTCCCAATTGAGTCCACTCACTCTCTCCCCTCCCTAAACAACATTACCTCCCTATTGAGTCCACTCACTCTCTCCCCTCCCTAAACAACATTACCTACCTTCCTATTGAGTCCACTCTCCCTCTCCCCTCCCTAAACAACATTACCTACCTTCCTATTGAGTCCATTCTCTCTCTCCCCTCCCTAAACAATATTATCTACCTTCATATTGAGTCCATTCTCCTCTCTACCCTTTCCTAAACAACATTACCTCCCTATTGAGTCCATTCTCTCTCTCTCCCTCCTAAACAACATTACCTACCTTCCTATTGAGTCCTTCTCTCTCTCCCCTCCTAAACAACATTACCTACCTTCCTATTGAGTCCATTCTCTCTCCCTCCTAAACAACATTACCTACCTTCCTATTGAGTCCATTCTCTCTCTCTCCCTCCTAAACAACATTACCTACCTTCCTATTGAGTCCACTCTTCTCTCCCCTCCTAAACAACATTACCTTCCTTTGAGTCCACTCACTCTCTCCCCTCCCTAAACAACATTACCTTCCTATTGAGTCCATTTCTCTCTCTCCCCTCCTAAACAACATTACCTACCTTCCCTATTGAGTCCACTCACTCTCTCCCTCCCTAAACAACATTACCTTCCTATTGAGTCCATTCTCTCTCCCCCTCCCTAAACAACATTACCTACCTCCCTTTTGAGTCCACTCACTCTTCTCCTCCCTAAACAACATTACCTCCCTTTGAGTCCACTCACTCTCCTCCCTAAACAACATTACCTACCTTCCTATTGAGTCCACTCTCTCTCTCCCCTCCTAAACAACATTACCTACCTTCCTATTGAGTCCACTCTCTCTCTCCCCTCCCTAAACAACATGACCTACCTATTGACTCCATTCTCTCTCTCCCTCCCTAAACAACATTACCTACCTTCCTATTGAGTCCACTCTCTCCCCCCTCCCTAAACAACATTACCTACCTTCCTATTGAGTCCTCTCTCCCCCCCTCCTAAACAACATTACCTCCCTATTGAGTCCATTCTCTCTCCCCCCTCCCTAAACAACATTACCTACCTTCCTATTGAGTCCTCTCTCTCCCCCCCTCCCTAAACAACATTACCTACCTTCCTATTGAGTCCATTCTCTCTCTCCCTCCTAAACAACATTACCTCCTATTGAGTCCACTCTCTCTCTCCCTCCTAAACAACATTACCTCCTTATTGAGTCCATGCTTCTCTCTCCCTCCTAAACAACATTACCTACCTTCCTATTGAGTCCATTCTCTCTCTCCCCTCCCTAAAAAACATTAACTCCCTATTGAGTCCACTCTCTCTCTCCCCTCCCTAAACAACATTATCTACCTTCCTATTGAGTCCACTCTCTCCCCCCTCCCTAAACAACATTACCTCCCTATTGAGTCCATTCTCTCTCTCCCCTCCCTAAACAACATTACCTACCTTCCTATTGAGTCCATTCTCTCTCTCCCCTCCCTAAACAACATTACCTTCCTATTGAGTCCATTCTCTCTCTCCCCTCCCTAAACAACATTACCTACCTTCCTATTGATTCCACTATCTCTCCCCCCTCCCTAAACAACATTACCTACCTTGCTATTGAGTCCACTCTCTCTCCCCCCTCCCTAAACAACATTACCTCCCTATTGAGTCCATTCTCTCTCTCCCCTCCCTAAACAACATTACCTACCTTCCTATTGAGTCCACTTTCTCTATCCCCTCCCTAAATAACATTACCTACCTTCCTATTGAGTCCACTCTCTCTCTCCCCTACCTAAACAACATTACCTCCCTATTGAGTCCATTCTCTCTCTCACCTCCCTAAACAACATTACCTACCTTCCTATTGAGTCCACTCTCTCTCTCCCCTCCCTAAACAACATTACATACCTTCCTATTGAGTCCACTCTCTCCCCCCTCCCTAAACAACATTACATCCCTATTGAGTCCATTCTCTCTCTCCCCTCCCTAAACAACATTACCTACCTTCCTATTGAGTCCATTCTCTCTCTCCCCTCCCTAAACAACATTACCTTCCTATTGAGTCCATTCTCTCTCTCCCCTCCCTAAACAACATTACCTCCCTATTGAGTCCACTCTCTCTCTCCCCTCCCTAAACAACATTACCTACCTTCCTATTGAGTCCATTCTCTCTCTCCCCTCCCTAAACAACATTACCTCCCTATTGAGTCCACTCTCTCTCTCCCCTCCCTAAACAACATTACATACCTTCCTATTGAGTCCACTCTCTCCCCCCTCCCTAAACAACATTACATCCCTATTGAGTCCATTCTCTCTCTCCCCTCCCTAAACAACATTACCTTCCTATTGAGTCCATTCTCTCTCTCCCCTCCTTAAACAACATTAACTACCTCCCTATTGAGTCCACTCACTCTCTCCCCTCCCTAAACAACATTACCTCCCTATTGAGTCTACTCTCTCTCTCCCCTCCCTAAACAACATTACATACCTTCCTATTGAGTCCACTCTCTCCCCCCTCCCTAAACAACATTACATCCCTATTGAGTCCATTCTCTCTCTCCCCTCCCTAAACAACATTACCTACCTTCCTATTGAGTCCATTCTCTCTCTCCCTCCTAAACAACATTACCTTCCTATTGAGTCCATTCTCTCTCTCCCCTCCTAAACAACATTACCTCCCTATTGAGTCCTACTCTCTCCCCTCCCTAAACAACATTACCTACCTTCCTATTGAGTCCATTCTCTCTCTCCCCTCCCTAAACAACATTACCTACCTTCCTATTGAGTCCACTCTCCCTCTCCCCTCCCTAAACAACATTACCTACCTTCCTATTGAGTCCATTCTCTCTCTCCCCTCCCTAAACAACATTACCTCCCTATTGAGTCCACTCTCTCTCTCCCCTCCCTAAACAACATTACATACCTTCCTATTGAGTCCACTCTCTCCCCCCCCCTCCCTAAACAACATTACATCCCTATTGAGTCCATTCTCTCTCTCCCCTCCCTAAACAACATTACCTTCCTATTGAGTCCATTCTCTCTCTCCCCTCCCTAAACAACATTAACTACCTCCCTATTGAGTCCACTCACTCTCTCCCCTCCCTAAACAACATTACCTCCCTATTGAGTCCACTCTCTCTCTCCCCTCCCTAAACAACATTACATACCTTCCTATTGAGTCCACTCTCTCCCCCCTCCTAAACAACATTACATCCCTATTGAGTCCATTCTCTCTCTCCCCTCCCTAAACAACATTACCTACCTTCCTATTGAGTCCACTCTCTCTCTCCCCTCCCTAAACAACATTACCTTCCTATTGAGTCCATTCTCTCTCTCCCCTCCCTAAACAACATTACCTCCCTATTGAGTCCATTCTCTCTCTCCCGTCCCTAAACAACATTACCTACCTTCCTATTGAGTCCATTCTCTCTCTTCCCTCCCTAAACAACATGACCTACCTTCCTATTGAGTCCACTCTCCCTCTCCCTCCTAAACAACATTACCTACCTTCCTATTGAGTCCATTCTCTCTCTCTCCCTCCCTAAACAACATTACCTCCCTATTGAGTCCACTCTCTCTCTCCCCCTCCTAAACAACATTACATACCTTCCTATTGAGTCCACTCTCTCCCCCTCCCTAAACAACATTACATCCCTATTGAGTCCATTCTCTCTCTCCCCTCCTAAACAACATGACCTTCCTATTGAGTCCATTCTCTCTCTCCCCTCCCTAAACAACATTAACTACCTCCCTATTGAGTCCACTCACTCTTTCCCCTCCCTAAACAACATTACCTCCCTATTGAGTCCACTCACTCTCTCCCCTCCCTAAACAACATTACCTACCTTCCTATTGAGTCCACTCTGCCTCTCCCCTCCCTAAACAACATTACCTACCTTCCTATTGAGTCCATTCTCTCTCTCCCCTCCCTAAACAATATTATCTACCTTCATATTGAGTCCATTCTCTCTCTCCCCTCCCTAAACAACATTACCTCCCTATTGAGTCCATTCTCTCTCTCCCCTCCCTAAACAACATTACCTACCTTCCTATTGAGTCCATTCTCTCTCTCCCCTCCCTAAACAACATTACCTACCTTCCTATTGAGTCCATTCTCTCTCTCCCCTCCCTAAACAACATTACCTACCTTCCTATTGAGTCCATTCTCTCTCTCCCCTCCCTAAACAACATTACCTACCTTCCTATTGCGTCCACTCTCCCTCTCCCCTCCCTAAACAACATTACCTACCTTCCTATTGAGTCCATTCTCTCTCTCCCCTCCCTAAACAACATTACCTCCCTATTGAGTCCACTCTCTCTCTCCCCTCCCTAAACAACATTACATACCTTCCTATTGAGTCCACTCTCTCCCCCCTCCCTAAACAACATTACATCCCTATTGAGTCCATTCTCTCTCTCCCTTCCCTAAACAACATTACCTTCCTATTGAGTCCATTCTCTCTCTCCCCTCCCTAAACAACATTAACTACCTCCCTATTTAGTCCACTCACTCTCTCCCTCCTAAACAACATTACCTCCTATTGAGTCCACTCTCTCTCTCCCCTCCCTAAACAACATTACATACCTTCCTATTGAGTCCACTCTCCCCCTCCCCTAAACAACATTACATCCCTATTGAGTCCATTCTCTCTCTCCCTCCCCTAAACAACATTACCTTCCTATTGAGTCCATTCTCTCTCTCCCCTCCCTAAACAACATTAACTACCTCCCTATTGAGTCCACTCACTCTCTCCCCTCCCTAAACAACATTACCTCCCTATTGAGTCCACTCTCTCTCTCCCCTCCCTAAACAACATTACATACCTTCCTATTGAGTCCACTCTCTCCCCCCTCCCTAAACAACATTACATCCCTTATTGAGTCCATTCTCTCTCTCCCTCCTAAACAACATTACCTTCCTATTGAGTCCATTCTCTCTCTCCCCTCCCTAAACAACATTACCTCCCTATTGAGTCCACTCTCTCTCTCCCCTCCCTAAACAACATTACCTACCTTCCTATTGAGTCCATTCTCTCTCTCCCCTCCCTAAACAACATTACCTACCTTCCTATTGAGTCCACTCTCCCTCTCCCCTCCCTAAACAACATTACCTACCTTCCTATTGACTCCATTCTCTCTCTCCCCTCCCTAAACAACATGACCTTCCTATTGAGTCCATTCTCTCTCTCCCCTCCCTAAACAACATTAACTACCTCCCTATTGAGTCCACTCACTCTCTCCCCTCCCTAAACAACATTACCTCCCTATTGAGTCCACTCACTCTCTCCCCTCCCTAAACAACATTACCTACCTTCCTATTGAGTCCACTCTCCCTCTCCCCTCCCTAAACAACATTACCTACCTTCCTATTGAGTCCATTCTCTCTCTCCCCTCCCTAAACAATATTATCTACCTTCATATTGAGTCCATTCTCTCTCTCCCCTTTCCTAAACAACATTACCTCCCTATTGAGTCCATTCTCTCTCTCCCCTCCCTAAACAACATTACCTACCTTCCTATTGAGTCCATTCTCTCTCTCCCCTCCCTAAACAACATTACCTACCTTCCTATTGAGTCCATTCTCTCTCTCCCCTCCCTAAACAACATTACCTACCTTCCTATTGAGTCCATTCTCTCTCTCCCCTCCCTAAACAACATTACCTACCTTCCTATTGAGTCCACTCTCTCTCTCCCCTCCCTAAACAACATTACCTTCCTATTGAGTCCACTCACTCTCTCCCCTCCCTAAACAACATTACCTTCCTATTGAGTCCATTCTCTCTCTCCCCTCCCTAAACAACATTACCTACCTTCCTATTGAGTCCACTCACTCTCTCCCCTCCCTAAACAACATTACCTTCCTATTGAGTCCTTTCTCTCTCTCCCCTCCCTAAACAACATTACCTACCTCCCTTTTGAGTCCACTCACTCTCTCCCCTCCCTAAACAACATTACCTCCCTATTGAGTCCACTCACTCTCTCCCCTCCCTAAACAACATTACCTACCTTCCTATTGAGTCCACTCTCTCTCTCCCCTCCCTAAACAACATTACCTACCTTCCTATTGAGTCCATTCTCTCTCTCCCCTCCCTAAACAACATTACCTTCCTATTGAGTCCGTTCTCTCTCTCCCCTCCCTAAACAACACTAACTCCCAACTGGGGAAAAATCTTTTAGTCAAAACAACCTGTCCACATTACAGCTTTTTAGCATTCACACTTGGTAGTCGGGCGCCTCTGTTGTGTTGCAAAGCCATATCAAGCTTGTCTTTGCATCAGTGTGAAGCTACATAAGGGGGCAGATATGACACTTCTTTGACATCCCACTCCGTGTGGCCCTCCACATACTATGATGACAGTATGGCTGCTCACAGAAGAGAGGGCTCACAGCACCAGTCATTTGGCTGACAACTCGCTACCGACTTACCTGATTTATATCAGTTATAATCCCTCCACATCTGGAGCCATGCACTCAACTCAACAAGCTTAATCGGAAACAAATGCATTTTCTGTCTGGCCAGTTGTAGCGTATTGGTTTGCATTGAGAAAAAACAAGCATTTCGACAGTGAATATCTAACTTAAAACGCAGTATGGCAAAGTGCCAGATGCAATATCAATAATGAACAGTGACAAATTCAGGTTTTGCATGGTAGAGTGATTTTTCTGTCAAGGGAAGAGACACCATCAACCCTCAGAGGTTCAAGCAAGGGACAGTCTGACACTATCCTTAGTGTATATAAATAGTAATTGTGATGTTCCCTGAAAGTTTGTGCTTTTTTTGTTCAGGAAGCCATTTGGGGATACACATGGCAGAGTTAGCAGCCACAGAAAGCAATTCTGTTTTAAACACGTATGAAAATCCTTGTCTTTACTGATATTGCATTAATATTTGCTCTCCTTAATGCCCTTCGCTGAACTGCTCTGGGTTGGACAAAGACACTCCATTTTCTCAGAGATGTGTGCTTTTCACTGAATGAATACTACTTCAGTGCTTTCCACGAAAACGCAATGAACTGCAGCGATCCGTATTAATCAAACAAATAAAGGTTAAGAGACTAAAGGGAAAATACGTATATCAATGCAACTTTGAAAGGCAGCTAAATATTTCATCTAGTGAATATAGATAATGCATATTCATATGTTTATGTGGAAGGTATTAAGGGATAATAAAGTGAGATAGGAAGCGGGCTACCAGTACCACTACAAAGCCCTACTTCACATTTGGCCACTGATGTTGGCCCACGTCCTTTCAGCGAAATCAAGATGAACACTAATCAGATGTGTAAACAAGCATGTGTGCCAATACACAAATGGAAGAGTGGAGGACAATTGTAATGAACATTTTATTGGGTACAACAGATACATGAGTGAGTCTTAAAAAATATATATATATATATATATATTATATCCCTCCTGTCTTTACACTCCAAACACTTTTTGCCAAGCTGGCATGATGCCAAGCAAGCTGTTTCCAGGGTAACAAACTATATACAATACAATACAACTGTATTCATCCCTGAGGCCCAATTTGTTCAGGGCTGACAGGGTGTTTCAGACAGGACAAACACACACAGACAGACAGTATAAAAAAAAAAAAACTTAAGGCATCGTTTAAAATTGCATGGTGAAATTTAAGAAACTGAATGTCCATGGTAGCCACAGTTTTTAATGAATTTCAGGACTAAACTGTCTCTAGAATAGTCCCTATAGAGGTCTTCCTTAATGGTCCTGTTAACCATGACCGAAGTGCTCGGGCACCAATGAGGCCCTGCACCTAATGGTGGCGCACTTGAGACAGCGCAGGCAGCGTCCAAAGAGGAGCAGTTGGAACTGTGGGTTGAGGACAAGGGTGCTGTCCCTCAGCATGTCATAGGCCTTTCTGGCCTGCATATATTTCATGTTATTAACCTACTACTGAAAGAAGTAACTTCCACTGTGTTACTTTCTGGTAGAGTGAGTGGACAAGAAACCACTCTTAAGAGAGGTGTAATAACACAGTAATAAAATAAATCAGTGTTATAGTATTGTAATTATGTAATAAAATGCATGAGCTGGCACACACCCAGAGAAAATGATGTAATGTAGAGGTGCTGACTAACGGTGGCACACTCCATATATATAAACTCCCAGTCATTTATTGGGCAAAACACCAACGCTTTGGCATTACTCTGAAGAAAGCACAGTAATGCCGAAAAGTTGGTGTTTTACCCAATAAATTACTGGGAGTTTATATATATTGAGTGTGAGACTCTCTTTATTTCTTATAGTATTGTAATTACACAATTAGTTTCTGTCATTGGTTTTTGTTTGAGAGACTAAATGTACCAGCTAGCCAGATATTTTTTTTAAACAAAATGTAGAAAGGTATAAGTTCCTATCACCATGTCAATGAGCAATGGGATTGAGTCTTTCCATTCTGCCCTGACTCCCAAAACCTTTTCAATTTTTTACGTTTTTGTTGCTGTTTCTGTACTCCTATTTCTAAAACCTTAAAATGATTAACCCTACATCCTTCTTTATCGATCTTTGTTGGATTACATTTAAAACAACTACCTCCCAAAAGATAATATACTTTTAGTTAATTCAAAACCAATACAACTAAAATGTTAAGCGTTACCTAAACTATTTTTATCTCTGAGATGTTTTGTATATGAGCCAGTGATTCTATTCTTCCAACTTGTCAATAAAGGCTGCAAGTTATATCATCAACACCCCACCTGACCTTGTATATGCCCATGCTTGGCATTCGAGTTGACTCAAGCTCGCCGTCCGATGATCCAGGGACACAACCCATTTACTGAGTTCTACACCGCCTCGTCACCGTGTTTCATCACGGTTCTCGTTCAACAGAATGAACTTGTGACAGGCTAATCCTGGAGCTCCTCACCCCCTTCCTTGGCTGAACATAAAGCGATGATCATGACAGGAGTGACAGTGAAGGGCTTCATAAAGCCAGAGAATTATAGGGTGATCAAATTGAACCATTCACATCCCCTCCTAAAAAGGGAACCCCACAAACTCTTAATTATATATTTTTGCTGATTCATCCCTAATCAGACATCCTCCTCCCCAAGTGAGTGAGAGCGAGAAAGAGAGTGAGTGCTGTTGTAATGTGTCTGTCCTTCAAAGCCCCAAAGATAAATGGATGGTGACAGCGGTAGAACAAGTGTCAACTGACTGACGATCTAGGAGATAATCTCTCGGGGTGATGGTGCTTGAAGTTCGGAGTACATTTCTCTGTACAGCGACACTGTTCTCGCATCATCATTATTGTTACTTACTAGCCATCTATCAATAAATGCGAGGTTGGAGGTCAATCTAAACGTGTAGAAGAGAGAATAACAAACTCAGAGACTTGTTCCTGTTTTGTCGAATAGTTTATGCCTTTGCTATTCCAACTACTATCCCCCTTAGCGATGCAGTTACAATGTTTTCAAAACTGTCCCCAAGGCATAGGAAACTGAAAATACCAACAGTACATCAATTTTTTTGACATTCTGACAATGATGCTAACAAAAATAATTTACGCCCACAGAAAGAGCAATCACAATTCCGGCTGTCAATTCTGTCCAAGAGAATATGTCTGACAACAAAGATAATCAGAGAACATAGATCTAAACCTGAACCTGAAAATGTCCTCCATCTATTTCCTATTATTTGTCAGGTCAAGGTGAACACTGTTCATTGTTGAGACAGATGTTGTTTTCATTCTATTGAACACAACATGAACAAAAACAGAATAGTGGGAAACAAAGAATGGCATGTAACACATTTATTCGAACAACAGCATCCATTTTGCAGATTGGTTAGAAGTGGCTCCAACCACTCATATGAAAACCGACTCGCATTTTAATACCTAAACTCTCCTCTTATGTTTCTCATCTCACTGCAATTGCATATACTCTCAGTTGTAAACTTTAAACTTACATAGCGCTGTCTTCCAGTACATACTAATATAACTGGGATTGAAATAAATCAAATGTTATAGTCTATAGGTAATCTCTTCCAAGCCGAGCTGAGCTATAACAGGCAAACCCACCCATCCATTTTAATTACATTCGTTCAAGGGTACAGTCTTATCATCAGTTGTGACCCCTGGACAGCTAGAGGGATCAATGCTCTTTATGCTGCCACGTCCATTGGAGGGCAGGTGGTGCACCAGCCACCCCGCTGCCCCCCGCCATCGGTTTATTGATTCAGATCTAGTATGTCAACTCTGAGCGAGCGGATAAGGCTTGGTCCACCTAATGAACACTACTTGGCTGGGACACCAGGCAAAGAGATTAGGCCCTGGGAGCAGTAACTAACCCAGGGTTTTTGTTCAGCCCTGCATGGAGCAGTAACTAACCCAGGGTTTTTGTTCAGCCCTGCATGGAGCAGTAACTAACCCAGGGTTTTTGTTCAGCCCTGCATGGAGCAGTAACTAACCCAGGGTTTTTGTTCAGCCCTGCATGGAGCAGTAACTAACCCAGGGTTTTTGTTCAGCCCTGCATGGAGCAGTAACTAACCCAGGGTTTTTGTTCAGCCCTGCATGGAGCAGTAACTAACCCAGGGTTTTTTGTTCAGCCCTGCATGGAGCAGTAACTAACCCAGGGTTTTTGTTCAGCCCTGCATGGAGCAGTAACTAACCCAGGGTTTTTGTTCAGCCCTGCATGGAGCAGTAACTAACCCAGGGTTTTTGTTCAGCCCTGCATGGAGCAGTAACTAACCCAGGGTTTTTGTTCAGCCCTGCATGGAGCAGTAACTAACCCAGGGTTTTTGTTCAGCCCTGCATGGAACAGTAACTAACACAGGGTTTTTGTTCAGCCCTGCATGGAGCAGTAACTAACCCAGGGTTTTTGTTCAGCCCTGCATGGAGCAGTAACTAACCCAGGGTTTTTGTTCAGCCCTGCATGGAGCAGTAACTAACCCAGGGTTTTTGTTCAGCCCTGCATGGATCAGTACTAACCCAGGGTTTTTGTTCAGCCTTGCATGGATAAGTAACTAACCTAGGGTTTTAGTTCAGCATGACTGGCTAAGGTGTATGACTGCCCTTCTCCATCTGAACTGATAAGGCTGCTACACACACCGAGCCATCTGATTGTTGGAGAAACGTTGTTATGAGGATATGAGGGAATTCAGATTCATTAGATTGAGTCTTTCTCAGTTCTCATGCCATCTTGATACTAACCTGTAATAATGTGGGGATGTTTATGAATGGTGGGAACATGGGATTTTGGAACACAAGTTTACAGTGCATACCCACTGGGCGCAGATGTCAGTTCAATGTCAGATTTTGATTTATATTTAGTTGAGTTGTTAACTAATGTGAATTCAACGTGAAATCAACCAAACATTTCACTGTGTCATTGGATTTAGGTAAAAAATTGGGTGAATAAAATAGGAAATTCCCTTACGTTGATGACTTTTTGCAAATACACATTGATTTCCATTTTGATTCAACGTCATCATATTACATTTTTTGGTTGAAATTATGTGGAAACAACATTGATTCAGCCAGTTTTTGCCCAGTGGGTAGTGACTTCACTACCAAATTTCAGTCGGATTCTGTCCAAATACTGATGAAGACAGTGATAGTATTTCTTCTACATCACAAGCCTGTTTTACTCAAGTGCTGCTGAACTCGATTTATTGTATAGATTACAACCCAAGGTTTATCGCAGCCATTCACAACAGGTCCTTCACTAGTCTATGACCTCACAAGGTCATTCAAAGTCCCCATACATCTACCTCAAGAGAATGGAGGAAGAATGAGACTGTAGACACACACACACACACACACACACACACACACACATGTTCCCATTGCTTTGAATTATGAATATCAGCCATTGAGTTCTGATCTTTCTAGTTGGATGAATTCATTTCATTCAGATTCTGTAGCTTCAGCATTGTGTTTTCCATAGGTACTGTAGGTGAAGAGAGGGGTTGTTTGGGACTAATGTTGCTCCATAACGTTGCTTTGCCACATCTGTCACAATGTCCCACCTTCTACCCATTCTCTAAGGGAAATAGCATGCCAATGTCCCACCTTCTACCCATTCTCTAAGGGAAATAGCATGCCAATGTCCCACCTTCTACCCATTCTCTAAGGGAAATAGCATGCCAATGTCCCACCTTCTACCCATTCTCTAAGGGAAATAGCATGCCAATGTCACACCTTCTACCCATTCTCTAAGGGAAATAGCATGCCAATGTCACACTTCAGCACCGCAAAAGGTGATGTGGCGTGGATATTCTGTCGATTGGTCAATCACGCTCTCGGTCCACCAAACTCATACGCAAGATCACTAGATCTGAGAGAACATGCACGTGTCAAGAGGGACATTTTGATGAAACAGATAGGATGACAAATCACCCTCGAAGATTTGCGCCATGATTTCTCACCCATATTTGAATCACATTGTGGTTTTGTGTCACGTTCGTTGAATGACGGGTCAGACCAAGGCGCAGCGTGATATACGTACATGTTTATTTAACCAAATAAACACCACGACAAAACAACAAACTAAACGAAACGAAACGTGAAGTCCAAGGTAGCACACACAACATACCTTACACGGAACAAGATCCCACAACTCAATAGTGCCAATAGGCTGCCTAAGTATGGTCCCCAATCAGAGACAACGAGCGACAGCTGCCTCTGATTGGGAACCACACCGGCCAACATAGAAATACACATACTAGATAATAAACATAGAAAACACACAACAAAGAATATACACACCCTGACTCAACATTTAAGTGTCCCCTGAGTCAGGGCGTGACATTTTGATTCAACGTCAAACGATAAATCGCTTTTAACATCTCCTTTATAATGGTCTTGATTTTGCGATAAAGTCCAATTATCTGATTAATCCATTTTGTTAAAGTAAAGTGCATAAGGTAATCAGTCAGTGCTTTTAAGTTAATAACGTTGGATAAACAGAGCTATTAAGTGCAATGTTTAAATTTAATGAGATATCTTTATTAATAATTAGTGTTTTCTGTCAGAACAACCCTTTTCTTTCCTCTTACCTTCCCTCGTTTATATTTAATGGGCAACATTTGATAGTAAAAATATCTTTTAAAAACATGCCTTGCCTTGGGTCATTTCTGTCACTGTATTGAGTATGCTGACGATGCTACATGAGGCCACGCTCAGTCATTCTTGATAATTATGTATAGGAAGTCCATGTAGGAAGCCATGCACTTACCATGAACCCACTATTACAGTACATGGATCGGATTGGACATACAGTCAGGTCCATCATCATTGCCACCCTTGATAAAGATTAGCCAAAAAGTCTGGTTCCAATCCAAGTGCCAATGGGGTCGTTCCATTTAATTTCAGCATGCTATGACACCCACCAACTTAGATTGTTCTGAAATGGTTTCTGTAGTTAGAAACAGATAAGATAAGCATTTCTGCAACATCATTTTGTTGAATTTCAATTTTAGCTTAAGGAAATCGATTGCACCCAAATTGGCCATTTCAATTTATAGGATTCATATAATATTCACAAATACAGTAGTACCCAAAGTCCGATTTGGACCCAAACCTCTTCTTAACCACGATTAAGACGTGAGGAATCCAAATAAATGGTCACCCATGGACAAAACATCCCCACATTATTACACGTTATTATCAAGATGGCATGAGAACTGAGAAAGGTTCAATCTAATGAAACTGAGCTTGTGTTGTGTTTTGTTGACATATTTTGCAGAAATAAGCCACTACTGTTTTGTATGCACTGTACGGAGCTGTAAACTGTAAATTGTAGACTGTAGATGTAAGCTGTAAACTGTAAACTGTAGATGTAAACTGTAAACTGTAGACTGTAGATGTAAGCTGTAGACTGTAGATGTAAACTGTAGACTGTAGATGTAAGCTGTAGACTGTAGATGTAAGCTGTAGACTGTAGATGTAAGCTGTAGACTGTAGATGTAAGCTGTAGACTGTAGATGTAAACTGTAGACTGTAGATGTAAACTGTAGACTGTAGATGTAAGCTGTAAACTGTAGATGTAAACTGTAAACTGTAGACTGTAGATGTAAGCTGTAGACTGTAGATGTAAGCTGTAGACTGTAGATGTAAGCTGTAGACTGTAGATGTAAGCTGTAGACTGTAGATGTAAGCTGTAGACTGTAGATGTAAACTGTAAACTGTAGACTGTAGATGTAAGCTGTAGACTGTAGATGTAAACTGTAGACTGTAGATGTAAGCTGTAGACTGTAGATGTAAGCTGTAGACTGTAGATGTAAGCTGTAGACTGTAGATGTAAGCTGTAGACTGTAGATGTAAACTGTAGACTGTAGATGTAAGCTGTAGACTGTAGATGTAAGCTGTAGACTGTAGATGTAAGCTGTAGACTGTAGATGTAAACTGTAAACTGTAAACTGTAGACTGTAGATGTAAGCTGTAGACTGTAGATGTAAACTGTAGACTGTAGATGTAAGCTGTAGACTGTATATGTAAGCTGTAGACTGTAGATGTAAGCTGTAGACTGTATATGTAAGCTGTAGACTGTAGATGTAAACTGTAGACTGTAGATGTAAGCTGTAGACTGTAGATGTAAGCTGTAAACTGTAGATGTAAGCTGTAGACTGTAGATGTAAGCTGTAGACTGTAGATGTAAGCTGTAGACTGTAGATCTCCTGTAGCTCAGTTGGTAACGCCAGGGTTGTGGGTTCATTTCCCATGGGGGGCCAGTATGAAAATGTATGCACTCACTAACTGTAAGTCGCTCTGGATAAGAGCATCTGCAAAAAAAATAAAATGACTAGATGTAAGCTGTAGATGTAAACTGCTAGTGTAGATATGAGCTGACTGTACTCAGTGAATATTTTTTACTAGTTGTACTTGGATCACATGGATCACTCACATAAGAGGACAAAACAGAAAAAATGTCTGATGAAACTGCAGTTCCTCACAATTAAACGACAGCTCTTAATAAAGATTGTTTAAAAATAAAGACTCTATACAACATTAAAACGAATCGATTTGAGCTGATAGGAACTCCAGGTCCAGTTCATTAAGGCAGGCCTTTGAAGATCTTAGAAAGGTCCCTAGTTGTGGATCTCATCAAGGAGTTAGTCCAAAGTGTCTCAGTGTGGCTTTGTGTAAAGACGTCGACCTGTGTGTGTGCGGGGGTGTGTGTGTGTTGTGGCAGACAGGTCCATGAGTCACTAGGCTGGCTGGTCCAGGGAGTTCCATTTAGTGATTCACTTAACTTTATTTATATTCCATTTATGTGGTTCACTTTGTATTTTATTGACTTTTGTATTTTATTGACCTTTGTATTTTATTGACTTTTGTATTTTATTGACTATTGTATTTTATTGACCTTTGTATTTTATTGACTTTTGTATTTTATTGACCTTTGTATTTTATTGACTTTTGTATTTTATTGACTATTGTATTTTATTGACTTTTGTATTTTATTGACTATTGTATTTTATTGACTTTGTATTTTATTGACTTTTGTATTTTATTGACTTTGCATTTTATTGACTTTTGTATTTTATTGACTTTTGTATTTTATTCTTATTTTTGCACACTCACACACACTGACACTCCAACACACACACAAAAACACTAATTCCATAATTTGTTACACACATAATATGCACATACATTTATACTGACTCTACACACACCCACTCAAATACAATCCTCATATATGTTGCTGCTACTCTGTTTATCATATATCCTGATGCCTAGTCACCTTACTCCTTTACATACAGTTGAAGTCGGAAGTTTACATACACCTTAGCCAAATACATTTAAACTCAGTTTTTCACAATTCCTGACATTTAATCCTAGTAAACATTCCCTGTCTTAGGTCAGTTAGGATCACCACTTTATTTTAAGGATGTGAAATGTCTGAATAATAGTAGAGAAAATGATTTATTTCAGCTTTTATTTCTTTCATCACATTCCCAGTGGGTCAGAAGTTTACATACACTCAATTAGTATTTGGTAGCATTGCCTTTAAATTGTTTAACTTGGGTCAAACGTTTCGGGTAGCCTTCCACAAGCTTCCCATAATAAGTTGGGTGAATTTTGGCCAATTCCTCCTGACAGAGCTGGTGTAACTGAGTCAGGTTTGTAGACCTCCTTGCTCGCACATGCTTTTTCAGTTCTGCCCACACATTTTCTGTAGGATTGAGGTCAGGGCTTTGTGATGGCCACTCCAATACCTTGACTTTGTTGTCCTTAAACCATTTTGCCACAACTTTGGAAGTATGCTTGGGGTCATAGTCCATTTGGAAGACCCATTTGCGACCAAGCTTTAATTTCCTGACTGATGTCTTGAGATGTTGCTTCAATATATCCACATAATTTTCCTTCCTCATGATGCCATCTATTTTGTGAAGTGCACCAGTCCCTCCTGCAGCACAGCATGATGCTGCCACCCCCGTTTGTGCTTCACGGTTTGGATGGTGTTCTTCGGCTTGCAAGCTACCTCCTTTTTCCACGAAACATAACGATGGTCATTATAGCCAAACAGTTCTATTTTTGAGGACATTTCTCCAAAAAGTACGATCTTTGTGCCCATGTGCAGTTGCAAACCGTAGTCTGGCTTTTTTATGGTGGTTTTGGAGCAGTGGGTTCTTCCTTGCTGAGCGGCCTTTCAGGTTATGTCGATATAGGACTTGTTTTACTGTGGATATAGATACTTTTGTACCTGTTTCTTCCAGCATCTTCAGAAGGTCCTTTGCTGTTGTTCTGGGATTGATTTGCACTTTTCGCACCAAAGTACGTTCATCTCTAGGAGACAGAACGCGTCTCCTTCCTGAGCGGTATGACGGCTGTGTGGTCCCATGTTGTTTATACTTCCGTACTATTGTTTGTACAGATGAACGTGGTACCTTCAGGCATTTGGAAATTGCTCCAAAGGATGAACCAGACTTGTGGAGGTCTACAATTTTGGCTGATTTCTTTTGATTTTTCCATGATATCAAGCAAAGGTAGGCCTTGAAATACATCCACAGGTACACCTCCAATTGACTCAAATGATGTCAATTAGCCTATCAAAAGCTTCTAAAGCCTTGACATAATTTTCTGGAATTTTCCAAGCTGTTTAAAGGCACAGTCAACTTAGTGTATGTAAACTTCTGACCCACTGGAATTGTGAGACAGTGAATTATAAGTGAAATAATCTGTCTGTAAACAATTGTTGGAAAAATTACTTGTGTAATTTTAGAACACAAAGTAGATGTCCTAACCGACTTGCCGACTTGCCAAAACTATAGTTTGTTAACAAGAAATGTGTGGAGTGGTTGAAAAACGAGTTTTAATGACTCCCACCTAAGTGTATGTAAACTTCCGACTTCAACTGTATCTACCTCTATCACTCCAGTATCCCTGAACATTGTAAATATGGTACTGGAACTGACCCTGTATATAGTATGCTTACTTACTTTATCGTGTTCTTCTTATTTTTTTTAATCTCTAGTGTTTTTGTTCTACCTTGTCATTTTTAGTATTACATTGTTATTGATTACTGCAATGTTGGGGTTAGAGCTGGCAAGAAAGGGGAAAGTGGGTTACCTATTCAGTTGTGCAACTGAATGCGTTCAACTGAAATGTGTCTTCCGCATTTAACCCAACTACTCTGAATCAGAGAGGTGCGGAGTGCTGCCTTAATCGACATCCACGTCTTCGGCGCCCAGGGAACAGTGGGTTAACTGCCTTGCTCAGGGGCAGAACGACAGATTTTTACCTTGTCAGCTCGGGGATTCAATCTAACCTTTCTGTTACCGGCCCAACGCTCCTACCTGCCAGGCTACCTGCCGCATTTCACTGTACTTGTGCACGTGACATTAAAACTTGAAACTTGTTTTCTACATTGAAGCTTCTAACAGAATGAACAAGCCCAAATGAGTTTTGTGTCCTGTGCTGGGTTTACTTTCGCCAGGCTACATATTCCACATGGCAAAATACTGATACTCAACGACAAGTCATATTAAACTTGATGATCTACAGAAAATTGCACATCTACCTGTCTGTATGCCCCAGTCATTGAGGCGTGCTGGGCAGGTCAGCAGTGTCAGCGCTCCAAGCAGACATACAGCTCGTAGGCCTGGAGCAGCACAGCACATAAGGGCCTGTTTGCAATGATTGACAGGTCCAGAGGAGTGGTGGACTCAATCAACGTTAACCTCAGCCCAGTCTGAGAACTACAACAGCTGTCTGTCTATTTACTTCAACATGTACAACTTTAAGTTTGATTAAAGTCGGGTGAAAGTTTGAAACCATAGAGTATAAGATAGGCTTACTAATTGATCTAATGACATATCATTTATATCATGATCAGTGAAAATAAACTTTTCTTGTCTTTTTGACCACTGAACTGAAACACGACAAATGAAATTCAGTCTGCTACCAACTCATTCTTAGTTCATCTGTATTTCTTAGCACACACAAAACCATTATATTCCTTCCAGCAGACCTTTGCATTCTTCATAGAGTGGAGGTTGATATAACTGATATCCGTTATAAATGACAGTGACATGGTTCACGAGCCATTAGCTCACCACACTGATTGGACCCCTAGGCATGTGCGTGTGTGTGTGTGTGAGTGTCTGTTGCCCATGGCCTATACACCATCTCTGATCTCCTCTCCACAGGAAGCCAGTCTACAGCGCAGCCCAAAGACACACCCTGCTGCACCACCGCTGTACCATTGAGTTCTAAAGGTGTCATTTTATAATGGTTCTAATGTTTAATTCAATCATCATATGTGCATTATGTTAATAATTTATCACGCAGGCTATTGATCAAGCCTGTTTTACTGGCAGTCACAACAAGCGCGGGCTATATAGCTCTCTATATATCTATATAGCTCTATAGCCTACAGTTTCCCCAGTAGAAATTAATGTGGGAATCAGATGACTTGACTTCAAGGCAATGCTTTCAGGTGATTTGCGACTACTGGTACACTTTGTCTTTGAACATGACAGAACAGAGAGAAGGTGTGAGACTGTGACATAGCGAGCTGAGGCACGGCACAGCATTAATTAGCCTTCCAGAAGTGTGTATTTATCAGCTTCCCTTGAATGGAACACAATGGCTGCACATTGAATTGATCTTCCAACCCCCTTCTCTTCTCTTTCAGTCAAGGAAGCAAAACTACTGGTACTGCTGTTCCTTTGTCAGTCACGTATTTAGACAAGAGACTTGGAATGTAAAAAAATACAATGAATCAATACTTTTTTTATCCGATGTGAAATCTGAAGTGGGCCTGCGGGCCGGGGTGAGGGAGGACGGAGTGCGGGTGAGCGGGGAGCCACAGGGAGAGCCAGGGAGCATAATCACCACCTCACTGCTGTGACTCATCGCGACAGCCAAGAGGCCAGTGAGCATTTATCCTCTTTAGCACTTGTCAGGCCCCATTTCCCCCCGGCCCTGAGACGGACGACGCCATGACAGGAGCTAGGGCATTTCCGGCACTGCACTAGACGCAAGCGAGAGGTCGGAGCGGGACGTACCAGGCTAACACCACGCTGCACTGACCACACTCCGTACTGACACTCGCTTAATGGCTGCGGGTGAACTGTGACCCGTGCTGACATCTATCGCCCAATTTAAATTCGCCCACTGTGGGTGGCTGGCAGTGTGTTGTTGACAGAGAGGGAGAGCTCTGTGCCTGATTGCTTTTTCACATCAAGAATAAAGAGGGTATTGTCGTCGTAATGTATGAAAATGTATGCACTCACTAAAAAACTGTAAGTCGCTCTGGATAAGAGCGTCTGCTAAATGACTAAAATGTCAAATGTAATGTCCGCGGAGGTATTGCAGGGTTAAGGCACACCTATTTTCTGCATGACTGGTGCTAAACATGGAACAACTACATCTAACTGTATTTGTCCAAGTGTCTGAATGAGTTAGCTCAATAAATATTGGCTTGCATTTCGGAGCTACAGGCAGCTGTAATTGGGTGGTGAATAGTGGAAACCTTGTATCGAGAGCCAGATTGAGCCCCCTGTAATATATACTGTAATGTATGAGAGAACGTGAAGAATCGAAGACTACTGCAGAATGCAGTCTAACTACACCTGAGTCTCAAAAAGGATGTCCATATTTATATGCCGACCTGAGTAGAGTACATACATTAGTACACCATGTGTCCTCTACTCAGGTTGGGATATAAATGTGGACATATTTTTTGAGACTCTACGGTGGAGGAGAGGGTTCTGCTCCATGCCTCACCACTATTTGACTAACCCCGGGCATCGAATGCTGGGTAACAGCGCTGCATACATCCAATGCTAAACAAACAGAGACACTTCATCCAGAGAGAGAGATATCACACTGACCTTGCATCAGAAGCTGTGTGGAAATTCAACACAAATAGACTCACTTTGGTGCCTCTTCATTAACTCGCACAGTCAGAGGAGCTTGATTTCCCCCTGGACCCTCCTCCACTCAACATTACTCCCTGGAACAAACATGGCCTGAGAGACAACTCACACTGAAAGAATACAGAATACAATGAACTTCCTGGTATTAGTAGAGGTCCCCTTCCTGTTCATCGCTGTTGCTTTCACCATTCGCTTTCCATTCCATTGTCTCTTTCTTCCTCTCCATCGTTTGCGGTTCTATTTGATTATAGCTTACTATTTCCCTGTATATCCACTATTGTCAGTAGAGTACATCTCTGCCTTTCACTCTTGATGTCGCTATATTAAATGTTTATAGAATGCTAATATAGCTATCCTCTTCTCTCCTCCCCTCCAACTCTCCCCCTTGTTCTCTGATTGTGTACACTGTGCAGTCTGTGCATTGCTTTAGTGTTCAGTGGTGTTCAGTACGCTACGTGCTAGCCTCAGAGGGGAGAGCTGCCTACTTAACATGAACTGAGGCAGGCCACAGATCAGAGCTGATTAAAAAGCTGCCACTACATCCGGCGTCTTGATACATGAAACATTTAGCACTAAAACGAACAATACATTAGGCCGGATGTTATTCAGAATGGTCACATAAATCTTTTATATGGAATATTTATATCTCCAAAAAGCCACTGAAGGATTTTCTCTCTCTCTCTCTCTCTCTCTCTCTCTCTCTCTCTCTCTCTCTCTCTCTCTCTCTCTCTCTCTCTCTCTCTCTCTCTCTCTCTCTCTCTCTCTCTCTCTCTCTCTCTCTCTCTCTCTCTCTCTCTCTCTCTCTCTCTCTCTCGCTTTGGGCTTTCAATTGTTTACAGACACTCTGCCCCCCAACTTTCACACCTTTGTTTTTGGTAAACTCCATTGCTAGGGGCAAGTCTTTATTTTAATTTTTTTAGGGGGTAGATCAGCTTTAATATTGTAGATAGATTGTAGCTTCCATCAATGTAATTGTCTGCATAATTTCCAATCCCCCATATATTTTTTTGTAAATATATACAGTATAAATAGTATATATACATATATATATACACATACATACCCACATACAGTGCCTTCGGAAAGTATTCAGACCCCTTGACTTTTTCCACATTTTGTTACCCTACAACCTTATTCAAAAATTCATTAAATGTTTTTTTCCCCCTCATCAATTTACACACCATACCCCATAATGACAAAGCAAAAACATGTTTTTAGACATTTTTGATAATTTATTTTTAAAAAAATATCACATTTACATAAGTATTCAGACCCTTTACTCAGTACCTTGTTGAAGCACCTTTGGCAGCGATTACAGCCTTGAGTCTTCTTGGGTATGACGCTACAAGCTTGGCACACCTGTATTTGGGGAGTTTCTCCCATTCTTCTCTGCAGATCCTCTCAAGCTCTGTCAGGTTGGATGGGGAGCGCTGCTGCACAGCTATTTTCACGTCTCTCAAGAGATGTTAGATCGGGTTCAAGTCCGGGCTCTGGCTGGGCCACTCAAGGACATTCAGAGACTTGTCCTGAAGCCACTCCTGTGTTGTCTTGGCTGTGTGCTTAGGGTCATTGTCCTGTTGGAAGGTGAACCTTCGCCCCAGTCTGAGGTCCTGAGCGCTCTGGAGCAGGTTTTCATCAAGGATCTCTCGGTACTTTGCTCCGTTCATCTTTGCCTCGATCCTGACTAGTCTCCCAGTACCTGCCGCTGAAAAACATCCCCACAGCATGATTCTGCTACCACCATGCTTCACTGTAGAGATGGTGCCAGGTTTCCTCCAGACGTGACGCTTGGCATTCTGGCCAAAGAGTTCAACAAATTCTTATTTACAATGACGGCATTCCCCTAACCCAGACGACGCTGGGCCAATTGTGCGCCGCCCTATGGGACTCCCGATCACGGCCGGTTGTGATACAGTCTGGGATCAAACCAGGGTCTGTAGCACTGAGATGCAGTGCCTTAGACCGCTGCGCCACTCGGGAGGCCTGATTGGTGGAGGCCTGATTGGTGGAGTGCTGCAGAGATGGTTGTCCTTCTGGAATGTTCTCCCATCTCCACAGAGGAACTCTAGAGCACTGTCAGAGTGACCATCGGGTTCTTGGTCACCTACCTGACCAAGGCCCTTCTCCCCCGATTCCTCAGTTTGGCCGGGCCGCCAGCTCTAGGACGAGTCTTTGTTGTTCCAAACTTCTTCCATTTAAGAATGATGGAGGCCACTGTGTTCTTGGGTGCCATCAATACTACAGACATTTTTTGGTACTCTTCCCCAGAACTGTGCCTCGACACAATCCTGTCTCGGAGCTCTACGAACATTTCCTTCGACCTCACGGTTTGGTTTTTACTCTGACATGCAATGTCAACTGTGGGATCTTATATAGACAGGTGTGTGCCTTTCTAAATCATGTCCAATCAATTGAATTTGCCACAGGTGGACTCCAATCAAGTTGTACAAACATCTCAAGGATGATCAATGGAAACAGGATGCACCTGAGCTCAATTTTGAGTTTCATAGCAAAGGGTCTGAATACTTATGTAAATGATGCATTTCTGATATTTCCGTGTAGCTCAGTTGGTAGAGCATGGCGCTTGCAACGCCAGGGTTGTGGGTTCGTTTCCCACGGGGGGCCAGTATGAAAATGTATGCTCTCGGGATTGTAAAAAAATAATCCATTTTAGAATAAGGCTGTAATGTAACAAAGTGTGGACAAATATACATATAAATACATTTACATTTACATCATTTAGCAGACGCTCTTATCCAGAGCGACTATACTGTATATATACAGTATGTGGTCCTCTGTAGCTCAATTGGTAGAGCATGGCGCTTGTAACGCCCGGGTAGTGGGTTCGATCCCCGGGACCACCCATACGTAAAAATTTATGCACACATGACTGTAAGTTGCTTTGGATAAAAGCGTCTGCTAAATGGCATATTATTATTATTATTATTATTATTATTATTATTATTATTATTATTATACAGTATATATATATAGATATCTTTAAAAAATATATTTCCTTCATTATTTTCCGCTAACCCTAACACCCCTCCCCTAATTGGAGTAAACTAATGAACAACAACACTTAGGCTTTTACATACTATATACCTTTTACGGACACAATCTATTTTACAATAGTTATATTTTGTTTGTTTTTAGTCTTGTCCTTCCTCTACCCTCAACCTCTCCCATCTATTTCTGATGTCCATCCAGTTTGATTTCTATTTGCCATATATATGAACCTATATACATTTTACAGACACAGAATATTTTACATTTGTTATCTTGTTGTTATTCATCCCACCCTTTTTTTTTTTTTTTTTTTAGTCATTTAGCAGACGCTCTTATCCAGAGCGACTTACAGTTAGTGAATGCATAAATTATTTTTTTATACTGGCCCCCCGTGGGAAACAAACCCACAACTCTGGCGTTGCAAACGGCATGCTCTACCAACTGAGCTACATCCCTGTTGGCCATTCCCTAAATGTTGCAATTCTTCAGCCATTCCTGGACCTGTGACCAAAAACAAGCTACATATGGACAGTACCAAAATAAATGATCTAATGACTCTGTATCTTTGCAGCAAAATCTGCAGAGCTGGGAAGGTTGTATCCCCCATATATATAGCATTATATTGGTTGCAAGACTTTTGTATAATAATTTAAATGTAAAAATTCGAAGTTTTGCGAATCTGTTCATAAACCATGTGCCATGGAATCGGTACATGGAAAATCTCTTCCCAAATATTTTGCAATCTATATGGCACAGCTGTCAATTTTTTGCTCCTTAAACGAAACTGGTATATTTTCATATTTACCACAATTGTCTTTAACCAATTTTGGTCTTTAATGCAGGGCCGACAGACATGTTCCTTACTTTTCCCCTCTTCCACTTGCCTCTTCCATTTTTGCGGTAATGCTGCAATGAGTTGGTTGTAATTTTGGGTAGAGCAGACATTTCCATATATTTTTGTTAGGGGAAACTCTTGACCTGTGTCATGTGTCCTGGTCAGCCTATCAGTGGCCTAACCAGCGGCAGGAGAACCCCCAACACAATTTCTGAACTCTTCAGTTGGATTTTGGAGCCCAGGTTGAGCACAGCCTCTGTAAACCCGAGGCTCCACACCAAATCATCAGCTGGACGTTTCTTCCTGGACAATCCTCCACCCTGGACCTCCTACCTGTGTGGAAGTGCGTCACTGACCATGTAAGTGGACTCATACCGGGTTAGACTTCAGCTGTTGTAATTTCAGTACGTAATAATCTCTTGGTACTGTTTACTACTATCTTGTGCTTATTCACTCAATGTTTCCACGCTAGTATCCTGTTACTTCATGCCTGGGTACTAGCCTTCCTGCTTACATGTTTATCTGGACCATTTGGCATAGTTAATGGGTATTCTACATGTCCAAGGCATTTCATTACGTCCTGGCCTCTACTAAGATGGCCGATCTGTTTACATGTTAGCATCCTACCGTTCATAGCCGCCAACACTAATGCTAACTTGTCCCTACTGTACATACTACTGTGTGCTATTACCTATAGCCTGAGGCCTACTAGCCTCAGGCAATTGAGATTGTGTCGTCTCTAGAACTGTTGGGGCGGTATGCAAATTGGAGTGGATCTAGGGTGTCAAATGAAATCACATTTTATTTATCACATGTGCCGAATACAACAGGTCAATGCATTTTTAAGAAAAATAAGTGTTAAGTAAAAAATTGATAAGTAAAAATAATAAATAATTAAAAAGCAGCAGTAAAATAACAGTAGCGAGGCTATATACAGGGGGTACCGGTACAGAGTCAATGTGCGGGGGCACAGGTTATTCTGGGATGAGGGAGTTGATGTGTGCCAGGGGGGCCAGTATGAAAATGTATGCACTCACTAACTGTCAGTCGCTCTGGATAAGAGCATCTGCTAAATGACTAAAATGTAAATGTAAATGCCATAACCAGACTCTCAAAGCACTTCATGATTACAGATGTGAGTGCTACAGGGCGGTAGTCGTTGTGGCATGAAGCTTTAGAGTTATTGGGAACAGGAATGGTGGTGGTCATTTTTAAATATTTGGGGATTACAGACTGGGACAAAGAGAGGTTGAAAATTACCCTGAATATACCTGCCAGCTGTTCTGCACGTGCTCTGAAAATGCGCCCTGGAATACCATCGGGCCATGTGGGTATTGACCTGATGTCACACCCTGGCTCTGGGACTCTATATGTTGAGCCAGGGTGTGTTCATTCTATGTGTGATATTTCTATGTTGGGAGTTCTAGTTTGTTTATTTCTATGTTGGCCTGAGTGACTCCCAATCAGAGGCAACGAGTGTCAGCTGTGGCTGGTTGTCTCTGATTGGGAGCCATATTTAAACTGTCTGTTTTCCCTTTGTGTTTGTGGGTTCTTGTTCCGTGTTGGTCTATGTTACCTAGGACGTTACGAGTCGTTTGTTGTTTTGTTCATTGTCAGTATTTATCACTAAAGATAAATAAACATGTTCGTTCATCACGCTGCGCCTTGGTCTATTCCCTACGACGATCGTGACAGAAGAACCCACCATACAAGGACCAAGCAGCGTGTCCAGGAGCAGGCAGACTGGACATGGGAGGAAGCGCCGGGAAAGGAGATGGAGAGGTTGGCGATGGCCCAGGTGGGCAAATCGTGGTCCTGGGAGGACATGCTCGGGGGCAAAGGGGCCATGGGCTAGGGATTAAGGCCCTGGCGAGAGAGAGCAGCGGCGTCAGCAGTGTCATCGTCGGACGGACGAGAGGCAACCCCAAAAAAAATTTAGGGGGGGGCACAGGGCATGGACGACGGGGCTGACGGAGGCAGAAAAGGGGCGTATTCAGAAGGCCACCAGGTTACGGGGGCCACTGGTCAAAGTAGGGAATGAAGGTTTAGAGGCACGGCGAGAGGTACTGGGGTGTGTTACCAGTCCGGTCCGGCCCGTTCCAGATCCCGGGGTAGAGCCAGTGGTGTGTGTCCCCAGTACGGTCCGGCCTGTTACGGCCCCTCGCACCAAGTGTACGGTGCGCGTCGCCAGCCCGGCCCGGCCTGTCCCTGCTCCTCGCACCAAGCCTACGGTGTGCGTCGCCAGCCCGGCCCGGCCTGTCCCTGCTCCACGCACCAAGCCTACGGTGCGCGTCGCCAGCCCGGCCCAGCCTGTCCCTGCTCCTCGCACCAAGCCTACGGTGTGCGTCGCCAGCCTGGCCCGGCCTGTCCCTGCTCCTCGCACCAAGCCTACGGTGTGCGTCGCTCAGCCCGGCCCGGCCTGTCCCTGCTCCACGCACCAAGCCTACGGTGCGCTGTCGCCAGCCCGGCCCGGCCTGTCCCTGCTCCTCGCACCAAGCCTACGGTGTGCGCCGCCAGCCCGGTCCGGCCTGTCCTGCTCCACGCACCAAGCCTACGGTGGGTGTCGTCCCAGCCCGGTCCGGCCCGTTCTTACTCCCACGCACCAAGCCAGGGGTGCGCATCGTCAGCCCGGTCCGGCCCGTTCCTACTCCACGCACCAAGTCAGGGGTGCGATCGTCAGCCCGGTCCGGCCCATTCCTACTCACGCACTAAGCCAGGGTGCGCATCGTCAGCCCGGTCCGGTCCGTTCCTGCCTCACGCACCAGGCCAGGGGTGCGCGTCGTCAGTCCGGCACAACCCGTGCCTGGGTCACCGGTGCCTAATGAGGTACCGGCCAACTGCTCCACTACGGAGCTGAAGCTAACCGCTCCTGCTACGTCCAGTTCAGCTCCGGCCAGTGGGGCCAGACCGGACCAGGGGCGCTATGGGGGGATTATTGGAGGGTGGTGGGCAAGCCCGGAGCCAGAACCGCCGCCGAGGAGGAATGCCCACCCAGCCCTCCCCTGTTTTGTTCTAGTTGAGGCGCGGTCGCAGTCCGCGCCTTTAGGGGGGTTACTGTCACACCCTGGCTCTGGGACTCTATATGTTGAGCCAGGGTGTGTTCATTCTATGTGTGATATTTCTATGTTGGGAGTTCTAGTTTGTTTATTTCTATGTTGGCCTGAGTGACTCCCAATCAGAGGCAACGAGTGTCAGCTGTGGCTGGTTGTCTCTGATTGGGAGCCATATTTAAACTGTCTGTTTTCCCTTTGTGTTTGTGGGTTCTTGTTCCGTGTTGGTCTATGTTACCTAGGACGTTACGAGTCGTTTGTTGTTTTGTTCATTGTCAGTATTTATCACTAAAGATAAATAAACATGTTCGTTCATCACGCTGCGCCTTGGTCTATTCCCTACGACGATCGTGACACCTGATTAAAGACTTTACTCACGTCGGCCTCAGAGAGCGAGATCACCCAATCTTCTGGGTCGGTGGTGGCCCTCACACCGGGCATGATGTTGTTATTGTCAAAGCGTGCATAAAATTCATTGAGTTCGTCTGGTAGAGAGGCATCGTTGGGCACATCACGGCTGGGTCTTCCTTTGTAATCTGCAATGGACTGTAGCCCCTGCCACATGTGGCGGACGTCAGAGCCTGTGTAATATGATTCCACCTTATTCCTATATTGTCCTTTTGCTCATTTGATGACTATGTACTTTTTCCTGTCCTCAGCCGTAGCCTCAGGATTGTCTGTGATAGCCTTGTGTGCAGTAGCTCTATCCTTTAGTTTAGCGCCAACCTCAGTGTTAATCCAGAGATTTTGATTGGGGAAGCAGCAAACCTTAACTGTGGGGACAATTTCCTAATGAAGCCATTGATGGAGATGATTAGCTTGTCGTTGTCCCGAAACATATTCCAGTCAGTGCTATCAAAGACGTCCTGTAGCATAATCTCTGATTCTGGAGACAATTTCTCAATGTAGCGAGTCGCAGTTAATTCCTGTTTGAGCTTCTGCTTGTAAAGAGGAAGCAGGAATACAGTGTCATGATAGAAAGTTCTTTTTTAGATTTTTGTTATAATCCTAAACCTTAACCCTTAACTTGACCATTCGGAGTTAATGCCTAGCCTTAAGATTTTGGAATGAACGCCTAAGCTTAACCTTAAACACTTCCAAATTTGATGTTTGCAACAACTTCTAAATTTGACGTTTGAGAAACATGGATATACGTCTAATTCTGACGTGAGACTGTAAGAGCAAGTTGCGACACTTCCACTGCGCTCGAGTCAGCACACCAGTTGTTGTTAATGAAGAGGCAAACCCCTCCCCCCATCGATTTCCCTGACTCCACTGTTCTGTTGGCATGGTGAATGGAGAATCAATTGAGTTGGATAGCCATGGGGGGTATCTTGTCCGTGAGCCATGTTTCAGAAAAGCAGAAAATATTGCAGTTTCGAGAGTCCCGTTGGTAGCAAATCCGCGGTAGGAGGTCATCCATCTGTATATGTGTGACTGTAAATTGGCCAGTAGCAGTGGTGTAAAGTACTTAAGTAAAAATACTTTAAAGTACTACTTAAGTCAGTTTTTGGGGTATCTGTACTTTATTTTACTATTCATATTTTTGGCAACTTTTACTTTGACTTCACTACATTCATAAAGAAAATGATGTATACATACATTTTCCCTGACAGCCAAAAGTACTCGTTACATTTTGACAGGAAAATTGTCCAATTCACACACTTTTCAAGAGAATATCCCTGGTCATCCCTACTGCCTCTGATCTGGCGGACTCACTAAACACAAATGCTTTGTTTGTAAATTCTGTCTGAGTGTTGGAGTGTGCCCCTGGCTATCTGTCAATAAAAAAAAGCGCAAATTGTGCCGTCTGGTTTGCTTAATATAAGGAACTTCAAATCAAATCAAATCAAATTTGATTTGCCACATGCGCCGAATACAACAGGTGTAGACATTACAGTGAAATGCTTACTTACAAGCCCTTAACCAACAATGCAGTTTTTTAAAGAAAAATAAAAAATAAAAAAGTGTTAATTAAACAAAAATAAAAAATAAAAGCAAATAACTAAAGAGCAGCAGTAAAATAAAATAACAGTAGGGAGGCTATATACAGGGGGGTACCGGTACAGAGTCAATGTGCGGGGGCACCGGCTAGTCGAGGTAGTTGAGGTCATATGAACATGTGGGTAGAGTTAAAGTAACTATGCATAAATAATAAACAGAGTAGCAGCAGCGTAAAAGATGGGGTGGGGTGGGGGGGCAGAGCAAATAGTCCTGGTAGCCATGATTAGCTGTTCAGGAGTCTTATGGCTTGGGGGTAGAAGCTGTTGAGAAGCCTTTTGGACCTAGACTTGGCGCTCAGGTACCGCTTGCCGTGCGGTAGCAGAGAGAACAGTCTATGAATAGGGTGGCTTGAGTCTTTGACAATTTTTAGGGCCTTCCTCTGACACCGCCTGGTATAGAGGTCCTGGATGGCAGGAAGCTTGGCCCCAGTGATGTACTGGGCCGTACGCACTACCCTCTGTAGTGCCTTGCGGTTGGAGGCCGAGCAGTTGCCATACCAGGCGGTGATGCAACCAGTCAGGATGCTCTCGATGGTACAGCTGTATAACCATTTGAGGATCTGAGGACCCATGCCAAACTTGAAATGGTTTATACTTTTACTTTGACCTTTTATACTTAAGTACATTTTAGCAATTCCATTTAATTTTGATACTTAAGTATATTTAAAACCAAACACTTTTAGACTTTTACTCAAGTAGTATTTTACTGGCTGACTTTCACTTTTACTTGAGTCATTTTCTATTAAGGTATCTTTACTTTTACTCAAGTATGACAATTAAGTACTTTTTCCACCACTGGCCAGTAGAATGGAGGGAAGAGGTGGTCGGTTCTCCCTTCACCTTAACCTCACCAGGATCCCCCCTCTCTTGCCTCTGTAAGGTCAGTATTTCCTTTTGGGTAGCCTGAAAATTGGGTCGGAATTACAGAAGTCAAAGTTGAAGCCGGAATTGAGGTAAGTAACTGCCAATCTGATGTTCAAAAGTTCTTGTTGGTTGTAAGAAATGATAGCAGATGTGTTGAGGTTGTACAGAGTTCCTCAGACCTGTTGTCTCTCTGCATTCCTGTGTCCTACTAAAGAACAGGCAGGAATACGGGTCTGTTACCCCACCTGATAGGGCCTGTGATTGGTTGACCAGGTCAGCCGACTGAGTTCCCTGGCAACCTGGTCCCTAACACAGAGGTGTGAAGTAGTGGTCTTCACAGGTCCAAAAAGTTTTACCCGTTCCGAAATTGACCTGGGGCTTTCCCACCCGGACCCGATATGGATAAATATATTTTTTAATATAAAGACCCGTTCCGAACAGAACTGAGGACCCATTACGTATAGACCTGGTCCGATCCAGACCTGGTCCGATCCGAACCGAGTTAGGGAAGCAGCAGAAAAGTGAGAGGAGGGAGAGAGGCCGTTCTGTGAGTGAGTGACACGGGGAGGATGGAGGGAGAGACGAGAGACAGCAACCAACCAACAAGCCGACTTGCACTATAGTAGACTCCTGAGTGGCGCAGTGGTCTAAGGCACTGTATTGCAGTGCTAACTGTGCCAGTAGAGATCCTGGTTCGAATCCAGGCTCTGTCGCAGCCGGCCGCGACTGGGAGACTCATGGGCGGCGCACAATTGGCCCAGCGTCGTCAAGGGTAGGGGAGGGAATGGCTGGCAGGGATGTAGCTCAGTTGATAGAGCATGGCGTTTGCAACGCCAGGGTTGTGGGTTTGATTCCCACGGGGGCCAGTATAAAAAAAATATATATGTATTCACTAACTGTAAGTCGCTCTGGATAAGAGCGTCTGCTAAATGACTAAAATGTAAATGTAGACTAATAGCTGCATTAGCTAGGTTATTTATCATGCAATATGATTAAGTAGTACCTGCCTTGACTATATCAAACCGGAAGCTAGTTAAGCTAGCTAATGTTAGCTAGCTAGGCTAATTGAGGCCGCAGTGCATGTGCTTTCTCATCCCAACAACAACTCCATTCAGAATATTAAGTAGCAGCCTACCTGTTGGCTCTTGGTCATTGTAGCCTATCCTTCTCCTTCAACTTTTAATTTCATAATTTAAATCCCATCTTCTATTGATTAGACATCTCCTAACTTTTGCCACATATGGAGGCTCTATGACTGTAGCCTATTGTCGCTTTGATGACATGGCCAACACCAACAACAAGCTACACGCGCCACTCTCTTGAAAAACAAGAGCAGCAATAGAAATGATACAATCTCTCTCTCTCTACTGCAGCAGTCGCATTCAGATCTGTACGGGTCCTTCTGGACAAGTCAGTTAAAATGACACATACCCGAGACCCATGACAATCATATCAGATCCGACATTATTTAGAATTCTCGATCTTGACCCGCTCGGGTCCTGGATCGGGTCTCGGGTATTCGGGTAAAGGTGGATCCATGAAGTCCTCTAGTGTGAAGTGGTCTCTGCCACTGGACAATGAGGTCAATCTCAGGCAGGGGATGGTAACCTACCTCAGCAGTAAAAGGCTTTAAAGTTTGTCTCTTCAGTCCCGGAGCCAGGGAGAAGGTTTGAATGGTTAATGTCTAAGAGTTTAATGATCAAAGTTAGAGGGTTTTGTACAGCCGCCCCTTCAAACGTATGTAGTGCATTTAAAATCACAAAAACTCTCACATAAGGACGTGGCTGTGTGTCCTCAGGCCTCACAGGAATACTATGCTCGTGTTGGCTACGTTTACATGTTTTAAGAGCACATCTCCTCTACAGTCTACAGGGGTCTACAGGGGTCTACAGGGGTCTACAGGGGTCTAAATGAAGCTGACAATAGTTATTTATGAATAACTGAGTAGGTATGGTCTCTTTGTCTCGCTGTTCTCTCTCTCTCACACACACACACACAAACACACACACTTCCTCTCTTGCCTCTGTATTGAAACACTGGAAATATCACTAGATTGCATTGATATTCTCCCAGCGTATGTTCCACCCCGCTCTTCAAATCACAGTGCCCTCAGCATCTCTATCCTCTTCCTTCACAGAACCCCATGCTGCTCTTGGGCATTTCCACGGCAACAGAATAACGCTTTGACTCAGTATTTTTACTTGAAAATGTATATTGAATAAAAACCATTGATTTCAAAGTTTAACAAACCATACAACTCTATGCACAAGGACTACCTTTAATAATTGTTACTGAACATTTCACAAAAGCACGTTTACTAGAAGAACTGTGCAGATGCAAAGTTTGATAACAGATTTATTTTTAAATCTCCCTCGGTTTTTTATTTGACCACTTTTTCCAAAAACTCTGTTAAGAGTGTCTGCAGTGACTCAAAGATGTCTGCAGAAAGAATGAGGTATCAGCTATGACATGACACCTTGACTTTGAACAAATCTATTTTGGTTATTGAACTACAGTAAGTGAAGTGGATTTACACCCGGTAGCAGAATTATCGTCAAAGAATGACATCATGGATCCCTGATCTGTACTACACAGAAATGCATAATTATGGATATTGATATCATTCTCCTCATGTTGATGTATCCTGAATAGGTACACAAAGGTAGAAATATACAATATCGTCCTTTGCATATTTTGGGTATTATTCTGCACACTGGCTATTATTCCAATGAGTGCCATCCCCAAACAAGACTAAATGTAATTGGAAAATGTGTATATGCCTTAACATAGACTTTTAGCTTTCATTTGACACCCAATTTGTTATTCTCCTATGAACTTTGCATGGAGAGCATGGTTCCTTTTACATGGAAATGTCCTCTTACTGAATAATTTCATCCGTATCCTCTCTAATTGGATGATCTCTGATTCCCTACATTATAGGAATATTATCAGTGCCCAATCCAATTTTCAACCCTTTAAAACGAAAGCACAATCTAATATGTTTTGATAAGTGTAATGACTGCAAAAACCTTAAACAATAACAACGTTACCAAAAACACAAACACAAACACCAGAGCGTTTCCAGCATTATGTGCGATTCAATTCAGCTCAAAAGCCAAGTTCATGGTAGGGAGCGAAAAAAGGGGCAAATTAGTGCCCTGTTCAATAACAATGAGATTGCATATTGAGAGTGCATTAGTCAGATGTAATGGAAATCAGAGACTTTTGAAGTGCACAATAAAGGAACAGTTTCATGGGCTAAAGGATCTGAACAGAGTTATTCCACTGACAAGATCATACTGCAAGCATATGTTGTATGTAGGCACATATAGGAAACTGCAAGCATATGTTACGGCACTTCCAATGTACTCATCAGGTTGTTGAAATGATGCATATGGTTCATACTGGGTTAACTTAAGCTTAAAACATTTCCACAAAGGCAAATTAGGAGTTAGCCATATGTTGATGAATTAGGAGTTAGCCATATGTTGATGAATTAGGAGTTAGCCATATGTTGATGAATTAGGAGTTAGCCATATGTTGATGAATTAGGAGTTAGCCATATGTTGATGAATTAGGAGTTAGCCATATGTTCATGAATTAGGAGTTAGCCATATGTTGATGAATTAGGAGTTAGCCATATGTTGATGAATTAGGAGTTAGCCATATGTTGATGAATTAGGAGTTAGCCATATGTTGATGAATGAGGAGTTAGCCATATGTTGATGAATTAGGAGTTAGCCATATGTTGATGAATTAGGAGTTAGCCATATGTTGATGAATTAGGAGTTAGCCATATGTTGATGAATTAGGAGTTAGCCATATGTTGATGAATTAGGAGTTAGCCATATGTTGATGAGGAGAGGGAAGAATAGAAAACAGAACAGAACAAAGGCTTATTATAGAATGCATGAGGTGTCTGCACAGAGGAGCAGCGCTGACGTGTACTTCCTCAAACTTCTGTGAGCATGAGTGAATAAGTGAGTCTGTGTGAGTAGCCGACTTCTTAAGGACAAAGACCAACTAGACATCAACTAGTACATCATGAGTCACTCCCCTCAGAGGTTTATGAGTGTCTCTGGGAAGCGTGGACGAGTGGGGCGAGTGACAGATCGTATTATTACGGTAGCCCATTGTCTCTCTAGCGATCCTAAGCCTTGATTAAATTGTCAAAATACCCGTGTATATGCTGCCTTCAGGAGCTCCGCAATGTCTGCATCCCCTCTCTGAATGAACAAATAATGGTAGATTGATGCTCCTGGGGTGATAGACTCTTTGTTTTGCATTTAAAGCCACAATTAATCAAGATTATTGACAGAGGACTTAAAATGGCAGTTGAGTGATGATCAATATGGTCCCACTCTCCCTGAACACTTGATAAAAAAAGGCTTATTTATTTTGTAAATCCAGGCTTATCTCCTATCCATATAAACCTGCTCCCAGTCCAAACATAGGTATATTAATAGGCTCTGTACACTTTTAATCTGTATGGATGAAACAACATTGTGCAAAACATTGATTTTGCAATAGGGCATTTCCATTGAATAGGACTCATGAGCACCAACATGATGTTCATAGGAGCATATCAAATTGGGTGTCAAATGAAAGCTAAGAGCCTATGTTTTGTGAATTGAAGGTATAGATACATTTTATACATAAACATAGATACATAAAATGTATTGGCTAAAGTAATTTCCATGTAAAAGGACCCATGAACACCAACATGTGAAGTTTATAGTTTAGAGGAAGGCCAAAAAAATAGTAAAAGACTCCAGTCACCCAAGTCATACAGTAGACTGTTCTCTCTGCTACCGCACAGCAAGCGGTACCGGAGCACCAAGTCTAGGTCCAAAAGGCTCCTCAACAGCTTCTACCCCCAAGCAATAAGACTGCAGAACAATGAATCAAATGGCCACACAGACTATTTACATTGACCCCCCCACCCCCCTTTGTTTTTACACTGCTTCTACTCACTGTTTATTATCTATGCATAGTCACTTTACCCCTACCTACATGTACAAATTACCTCGACTAACCTGTACCCCTGTATATTGACTTGGTACCGGTACCCCCTGTATATAGCCTCGTTATTGTTATTTTATTGTGTTACTTTTTATTTTATTTTCTTAACTCTATTTCTTGAACTGTATTGTTGGTGAAGGGCTTGTAAGTAAGCATTTCACGGTAAGGTCTGCACCTGTTGTATTCGGCGCATGTGACAAATAACATTTGATTTCATTTCATTTTATAGGAGCATGTCAAATTGGGAGTCAAATGAAAGCTAAGAGCTGATATTTTTGAGAAATTAAGGCATATATACATTTTCTTACCTACAATTTTGGGATGAGCAATGGCTTTAATTTCTGGTCAAACAGATGTAAAAGGGATCTTAGAAAACATCTACCAGAAAAAGTCTTAAAAGGAATAAAGGGTATATTTTTTAATGTATTATTAAGTGATTAAAACTTCAAATTCCGTTACTAAATCGGTAACGGATAATCCGAAAAATTGGTCACGGAATTTGTGCAATTGAATTGGCTACAATGGGAAATCATAGCAGTCAAAAACCACAGTTGGGTTCACAAGTTTGACCATCACAGTATGGTACAGCACAGCACAGTACAGTACAGTAAAGAAAAGTAGAGTATAGTTCAGTACACAGTAGAGCACACTAGAGTTGAGTACTGTATCGTACTCTACTGTACGGTACTGAACTACACTCTACTTTACTGTGCTTTGCTGTACTCTAGTGTACTGTTCTCTACTCTACTATACTCTATTGAGCTCTACTGTGCTGTACTTTGATGTCCAAACTTTTGAAACATAGTTGTCTATGATTGGTTCAGATTTGGTCCCGTCCGGACCAACCAAATGTTGGTCTTGTTTGGGGGCAGAGCTCATTAAAACAATAGCCAGTGTGTAGAATAATACCCAAATATGCAAAGGAGGATATTGCATATTTCTACCTTTGTGTACCTATTCAGGATACATCACCATGAAGAGCATGACTTTCATATCCATAATTATGCATTACAGATCAGGGGCCCAAGATGAAATTTCGTTAACATGGAATTGCCCTTAAGCTCAATAGTTTTTCACAAAAGCATATTCAATTCCAATCATCCAGTTCTATAGTGGTTTTAGAAACATACAGTGGCTTAGTAAAGAGCACCTGCTCACGCACACACACGCACACTAACACACAGTGACACACACACACACACACCATAATGCACAAACCCACTGCTGTGTAAAGCAGCATGCACGCCTGTAAATGGAGGAGCTCAGCCAATTTCATGGTTGTAAAAGACGATCCTGACACTCATGTGATCTCTTTACCTCCCAGTAGGCCAACTAAGTCTTAACGCTCCCCTTACCAAGAGTTTCTAATATTTAGAATGGCATTCAAAAACAACAACACAAACCTAGCCTAAACCTAAAAATACTCCCTTCCACTTCTCTAAGAAACAAGACGATTAGCTGCTGGTTATGTAACTATCGGCAGAACTTTCTCCTCCACTATTTTAAAATACAAATAGTTGACGACAGAAGGAAGACAAGATTGGCTGGTTCGTGTCCTCCCGAGAGGGCAGCTCCAAGAAGCAGAAAATAAAGACTTCTTAGCAACTGACAATAATGATATTTATAATGATGATGATGATGATGAAGATAATGCTGTTAGTTATACTACCACTACTACTCATTTTCCTTCATTTCAGGATCAATACTCTTATTAGTGGAATTAGTTGTAGCCTATTAGCTGTGGTAGTCGTAACAGTCATACTATAGTTGTAGTAACAGCATTATCATCATCGTCATCATTATCAACGTTAGATTCATTGTTACTAGGAAGTCTTTCATTTCTGAGGCTTTTTTATTTTGTTTGAAAGACAATGCAAGCATGTTGAAAAGAGTCATGTGATATTTCTCCTTTCCAGTTTCCCTGTCACTGAGCACTCCATTAAATACCATTGTTTATAATCCCAGGGGCTGAAAATAACTGTTCAGAAAATATAATTGGATTTTAACAATTTTGAATTGCTAATAGCTATCTATTTGTACAGGCTTTTCAGTTTCGGCGACATCCCCCTTTTTCACAGCTCCCTCACAAATTTAGAGTTCACTAATTCTGGCATTATGCTAAAAGGACTCTCTATTTCTAATATGCCTTGCTGGTTAATCAAGGGGGAATGGAAGAATAGAGGGAGAGAGATAGAGAGAGAGAATAGGAGGAATAGAGGGAGAGCGGGAGGGAGGGAGAAAGGGAGAGAGGGAGAGAGGGATAGAGGGAGAGAGGGAGAGAGGGAGAGAGGGGGAGAGGGAGAGAGGGAGAGAGGGGAGAGGGGGAGGGAGAGGGAGAGAGGGAGAGAGGGAGAGAGGGGGAGAGGGATAGAGGGGGAGAGGGAGAGAGGGGGAGAGGGATAGAGGGAGGGAGAGAGGGAGAGAGGGGGAGAGGGAGAGAGGGAGAGAGGGGGAGAGGGAGAGAGGGAGAGAGGGAGAGAGGGAGAGAGGGAGAGAGGCGGAGGAGGAATAGGAGGAAGAGAGGGAGGTCCTATTTTATCATCATGGCAGTTAGTGTCACAGTGCAGTTATGGTGCTTTATGTTGCTGATAGGATTTACATTTACTATCAAGTCCTATTAAATAATCATGATAAAATGTAGTAGAAATATTAAATATGTTATAGGTTGGATAGGATATCTCTTGAGGAATATAAACTCCAAAAAGTGTACAATAATCTTTATGTGTAGTGGCTGTTGTGGGATGTGATTGGTTATATTCTGGCTATGTTTTCCATTGTGTTTTTATTAATAACCATTTTTCACACCTTATACTGTAAGTATTTTTTTTCTTTGTGAGCAGGGGAGAAGCATTGTTAAATGCTTGATAAATGTGTGTGAGAGAGGTAATGACAAGCTTTCCAAGATGACTGCCCCAAAGCAGATAAATGTGTGGGAGAGAGGTAATGACAAGCTTTCCAAGACGACTGCCCCAAAGCAGATAAATGTGTGGGAGAGAGGTAATGACAAGCTTTCCAAGATGACTGCCCCAAAGCAGATAAATGTGTGGGAGAGAGGTAATGACAAGCTTTCCAAGATGACTGCCCCAAAGCAGATACAGTGGGGAAAAAAAGTATTTAGTCAGCCACCAATTGTGCAAGTTCTCCCACTTAAAAAGATGAGAGAGGCCTGTAATTTTCATCATAGGTACACGTCAACTATGACAGACAAATTGAGAAGAAAAAAAATCCAGAAAATCACATTGTAGGATGTTTAATGAATTTATTTGCAAACTATGGTGGAAAATAAGTATTTGGTCACCTACAAACAAGCAAGATTTCTGGCTCTCACAGACCTGTAACTTCTTCTTTAAGAGGCTCCTCTGTCCTCCACTCGTTACCTGTATTAATGGCACCTGTTTGACCTTGTTATCAGTATAAAAGACACCTGTCCACAACCTCAAACAGTCACACTCCAAACTCCACTATGGCCAAGACCAAAGAGCTGTCAAAGGACACCAGAAACAAAATTGTAGACCTGCACCAGGCTGGGAAGACTGAATCTGCAATAGGTAAGCAGCTTGGTTTGAAGAAATCAACTGTGGGAGCAATTATTAGGAAATGGAAGACATACAAGACCACTGATAATCTCCCTCGATCTGGGGCTCCACGCAAGATCTCACCCCGTGGGGTCAAAATGATCACAAGAACGGTGAGCAAAAATCCCAGAACCACACGGGGGGACCTAGTGAATGACCTGCAGGGAGCTGGGACCAAAGTAACAAAGCCTACCATCAGTAACACACTACGCCGCCAGGGACTCAAATCCTGCAGTGCCAGACGTGTCCCCCCTGCTTAAGCCAGTACATGTCCAGGCCCGTCTGAAGTTTGCTAGAGTGCATTTGGATGATCCAGAAGAGGATTGGGAGAATATCATATGGTCAGATGAAACCAAAATATAACTTTTTGGTAAAAACTCAACTCGTCGTGTTTGGAGGACAAAGAATGCTGAGTTGCATCCAAAGAACACCATACCTACTGTGAAGCATGGGGGTGGGAAACATCATGCTTTGGGGCTGTTTTTCTGCAAAGGGACCAGGACGACTGATCCGTGTAAAGGAAAGAATGAATGGGGCCATGTATCGTGAGATTTTGAGTGAAAACCTCCTTCCAGCAGCAAGGGCATTGAAGATAAAACGTGGCTGGGTCTTTCAGCATGACAATGATCCCAAACACACCGCCCGGCACGAAGGAGTGGCTTCGTAAGAAGCATTTCAAGGTCCTGGAGTGGCCTAGCCAGTCTCCAGATCTCAACCCCATAGAAAATCTTTGGAGTGAGTTGAAAGTCCGTGTTGCCCAGCGACAGCCCCAAAACATCACTGCTCTAGAGGAGATCTGCATGGAGGAATGGGCCAAAATACCAGCAACAGTGTGTGAAAACCTTGTGAAGACTTACAGAAAACGTTTGACCTGTGTCATTGCCAACAAAGGGTATATAACAAAGTATTGAGAAACTTTTGTTATTGACCAAATACTTATTTTCCACCATAATTTGCAAATAAATTCATTAAAAATCCTACAATGTGATTTTCTGGATTTTTTTTTCTCATTTTGTCTGTCATAGTTGACGTGTACCTATGATGAAAATTACAGGCCTCTCTCATCTTCTTAAGTGGGAGAACTTGCACAATTGGTGGCTGACTAAATACTTTTTATCCCCACTGTACATGTGTGGGAGAGAGGTAATGACAAGCTTTCCAAGATGACTGCCCCAAAGCAGATAAATGTGTGGGAGAGAGGTAATGACAAACTTTCCAAGATGATTGCCCCAAAGCAGATAAATGTGTGGGAGAGAGGTAATGACAAGCTTTCCAAGATGACTGCCCCAAAGCAGATAAATGTGTGGGAGAGAGGTAATGACAAGCTTTCCAAGATGACTGCCCCAAAGCAGATAAATGTGTGGGAGAGAGGTAATGACAAGCTTTCCAAGATGAGCCCCAAAGCAGATACATGTGTGGGAGAGAGGTAATGACAAGCTTTCCAAGATGACTGCCCCAAAGCAGATACGTGTGGGGGAGAGGTAATGACAAGCTTTCCAAGATGACTGCCCCAAAGCAGATAAATGTGTGGGAGAGAGGTAATGACAAGCTTTCCAAGATGACTGCCCCAAAGCAGATAAATGTGTGGGAGAGAGGTAATGACAAGCTTTCCAAGATGACTGCCCCAAAGCAGATACATGTGTGGGAGAGAGGTAATGACAAGCTTTCCAAGATGAGCCCCAAAGCAGCTTTAATCAATTTTTTCCTTTTTTGATTGTACGCTGACTGAGGTCATATTATATTCATCATGCCACGCTTTGATGGATGGCTGAATCCTCCTCCCATCTCCCTGTACCCTTATTCTGAAACGTCATCTTCCATTCCAAAAGGAAATGTGATGAGAATTAACATTGGCAAGCACCGAGTAGAAACTCTGGCCTCTAAAATGAAATTAAACACAGTCAAATAAGGATTCACGTAATTCATAATGAAAAAAGACACATTTGCCCTGTGCTGATTAGAAGGATCAGGTGTGAATATCGTTTCCCTCTTCTAAGGCTTGGTGAGGGTCACTGTTAACAAAAGGTCATGCTATTGGACAGCTGCGTGTCACCACCAGGATTACAGCCTATTAAATGGGCTCATCAGCCGAGGTCAGGGAGGCCACCAGCCTATTAAATGGGCTCATCAGCCGAGGTCAGGGAGGCCTTCAAACGTGCTGTAATTAAGAAGAAGTGATAATATCCCTTTCTCCTGCTCGTTCGCTTGCTCTGTCTCTCTCTACCAATTTCAATTCAATTTCAATTTAAGGGCTTTATTGGCATGGGAAACGTGTGTTAACATTGCCAAAGGAAGTGAAGTAGATAGTAAACAAAAGTGAAATAAACAATAAATATTAACAGTAAACATTACACTCAGAAGTTTCAAAAGAATAAAGACATTTCAAATGTCATATTATGTATACAGTGAGGGAAAAAAGTATTTGATCCCCTGCTGATTCTGTACGTTTGCCCACTGACAAAGACATGATCAGTCTATAATTGTAATGGTAGGTTTATTTGAACAGTGAGAGACAGAATAACAACAAAAAAATCCAGAAAAACCCATGTCAGAAATGTTATAAATTGATTTGCATTTTAATGAGGGAAATAAGTATTTGACCACTCTGCAAAACATGACTTAGTACTTGGTGGCAAAACCCTTGTTTGCAATCACAGAGGTCAGACGTTTCTTGTAGTTGGCCACCAGGTTTGCACACATCTCAGGAGGGATATTGTTCCACTCCTCTTTGCAGATCTTCTCCAAGTCATTAAGGTTTCGAGGCTGACGTTTGGCAACTCGAACCTTCAGCTCCCTCCACAGATTTTCTATGGGATTAAGGTCTGGAGACTGGCTAGGCCACTCCAGGACCTTAATGTGCTTCTTCTTGAGCCACTCCTTTGTTGCCTTGGCCGTGTGTTGTGGGTCATTGTCATGCTGGAATACCCATCCACTACCCATTTTCAGTGCCCTGGCTGAGGGAAGGAGGTTCTCACACAAGATTTGACGGTACATGGCCCCGTCCATCATCCCTTTGATGTGGTGAAATTGTCCTGTCCCATTAGCAGAAAAACACCCCCAAAGCATAATGTTTCCACCTCCATGTTTGACGGTGAGGATGGTGTTCTTGGGGTCATAGGCAGCATTCCTCCTCCTCCAAGCACCAACTGTTGTCACCTTCTCACCAAGCTGCTTGGCGATGATCTTGTAGCCCATTCCAGCCTTGTTTAGGTCTACTGTCACGCCCTGACTCTGAGGACTTGTATTTGTTGAGTCAGGGTGTGTATTTTCTGTGTCGTGTTGTGCTATGTTCATTGTCTTGTTGATGTTCGGCCTAGCTACTACTTCGGATTACGCATATGGTGTTTTTCCCTCCAGTGTTGGAGACGTTTGTTTTGTGCGTAACGCTCAGTAAAGTAGTCAACCTGATTCTCTGTGTCCTGCGTCTGACTTGACTCGCCGCGTACACATCATCTCCTGACAGAAGATCCCACCAAAATAGGACCAAGCAGCGTGTTCAGGAGCAAACGCCAGGAATTAAACAGGAGGTTACGTTAGTAGATGTCCTCCTCGGTTGGGGGAGAATTACGAAGGAGGAGGCCGTCCGCTACCGGAGGGCGATGAATGAGGATGCCCAGGTAGGAGAGGAAAAACGGCGCCAACAGTGCCGACGACGGAGACCCGAGAGGCAACCCCAAGAAAAGTTTGGGGGGGGAAACACGGTGTGGACGACGAGGCAGCAGGAGGCAGCAACAGGGCGATTCTGCAGGTTAGGAGAGGAGGCTGGAGAGGAGCAGGAGTTATTTGGTCAGAGGGAGGAGCTACAGGAGGCTATAAGGGAGAAGGAGAGTGTAGAGGCACGGCGAGAGGAGCTGGTTAGGCAGCAGAAGGAAGCAAGTGGTGCGTGTCGCCAGTCCGGTCCGGCCCGTTCCTGATCCCCGCACTAAGCCAGTGGTGCGTGTTCCCAGTACGGCCCGACCCATTCCTGCTTTCCGCACAAGGCCAGTGGTGTGTGTTCCCAGTACGGTCCGGCCCGTTCCTGCTCCCCGCACTAAGCCAGTGGTGCGCGTCGCCAGCCCAGTCCGGCCTGTTCCTGCCCCTCGCACCAAGCCAGTGGTGCGCGTCGCCAGCCCGGCCCGGCCTGTTCCTGCCCCTCGCACCAAGCCAGTGGTGCGCGTCGCCAGCCCGGTCCGGCCTGTTCCTGCCCCTCGCACCAAGCCTGTGGTGTGCGTCGCCAGCCCGGCCCGGCCTGTTCCTGCCCCTCGCACCAAGCCAGTGGTGCGCGTCGCCAGCCCAGCCCGGCCTGTTCCTGCCCCTCGCACCAAGCCAGTGGTGCGCGTCCCCAGCCCGGTCCAGCCTGTTCCTGTCCCTCGCACCAAGCCAGTGGTGCGTGTCGCCAGTCCGGTACAGCCCGTTCCTGCTCCCCGCACCAAGCCAGTGGTGCGCGTCGTCAGCCCGGTCCGGCCCGTTCCTGCTCCACGCACCAAGCCAGTGGTGCGTGTGTCCAGTCCGGCACGGCTGTTCCTGCTCCCCGCACCAAGCCAGTGGTGCGTGTGTCCAGTCCGGCACGGCCCGTGCCTGTTCCACCGGTGCCTGGTCCGGCACCGGTCAGCTGCTCCACTCCGGAGCCAGAGCAATCCGCTCCACCGGGGTCCGGTCCAACTCCGGTCAGCGGATACACTCCGGAGCCAGAGCAATCCGCTCCACCGGGGTCCAGTCCAGCTCCGGTCAACCGCTCCACTCCGGAGCCAGAGCAGTCCACTCCACCGGTGCCTGATCCAGCTCCGGTCAGCGGCTCCACTCCGGAGCCAGAGCAGTTTGATCCACCGTCGTCGGGTCCAGCTCCAGTCAGCGGTTCCAGTCCAGACCCAGACGTCAGCCCCTCTCCAGGTTCGGGGTCTCCCACACCAGGGTCCATACAGGGCTTGGTACGTCGTGGGAGGAAGGAGAGGGGAAGCAACAGGGAGGTGGAGAGTAAGTGGTGGTCACGCCCGGAGCCGGATCCGCCTCCGAGGCGGAATGCCCACCCAGCCCCTACCCTGTTATGTTTATGTGGCGCGGTCGGAGTCCGCACCTTTGGGGGGTACTGTCACGCCCTGACTCTGAGGACTTGTATTTGTTGAGTCAGGGTGTGTATTTTCTGTGTCGTGTTGTGCTATGTTCATTGTCTTGTTGATGTTCGGCCTAGCTACTACTTCGGATTACGCATATGGTGTTTTTCCCTCCAGTGTTGGAGACGTTTGTTTTGTGCGTAACGCTCAGTAAAGTAGTCAACCTGATTCTCTGTGTCCTGCGTCTGACTTCACTCGCCGCGTACACATCACCTCCTGACATCTACAATCTTGTCCCTGACATCCTTGGAGAGCTCTTTGGTCTTGGCCATGGTGGAGAGTTTGGAATCTGATTGATTGATTGCTTCTGTTGACAAGTGTCTTTTATACAGGTAACAAGCTGAGATTAGGAGCATTGCCTTTAAGAGTGTGCTCCTAATCTCAGCTCGTTACCTGTATAAAAGACACCTGGGAGCCAGAAATCTTTCTGATTGAGAGGGGGTCAAATACTTATTTCCCTCATTAAAATACAAATCAATTTATAACATTTTTTACATGCGTTTTTCTGGATTATTTTTTTGTTATTCTGTCTCTCACTGTTCAAATAAACCTAACATTAAAATTATAGACTGATCATTTCTTTGTCAGTGGGCAAACGTACAAAATCAGCAGGGGATCAAATACTTTTTTCCCTCACTGTATATACAGTGTTGTAACAATGTGCAAATAGTTAAAGTACAAATGGGAAAATAAATAACCATAAATATGGGTTGTATTTACAATGGTGTTTGTTCTTCACTGGTTGCCCTTTTCTTGTGGCAACAGGTCACAAATCTTGCAGTTGTGATGGCACACTGTGGTTTTTCACCCAGTAGATAAGGGAGTTTATCAAAATTGGGTTTGTTTTCGAATTCTTTGTGGATCGCTGTAATCTGAGGGAAATATGTGTCTCTAATATGGTCATACATTTGGCAGGAGGTTAGGAAGTGCAGCTCAGTTTCCACCTCATTTTGTGGGCAGTGTGCACATAGCCTGTCTTCTCTTGAGAGCCAGGTCTGCCTACGGCGGCCTTTCTCAATAGCAAGGCTATGCTCACTGAGTCCGTACATAGTCAAAGCTTTCCTTAAGTTTGGGTCAGTCACAGTGGTCAGGTATTCTGCCACTGTGTACTCTCTGTTTAGGGCCAAATAGCATTCTAGTTTGCTCTGTTTTTTTGTTTGTTCTTTCCAATGTGTCAAGTAATTCCTCTCTCTACCTCTCTCTCTCTACCTCTCTCTCTACCTCTCTCTCTCTCTCTCTCTCTCTCTCTCTCTCTCTCTCTCTCTCTCTCTCTCTCTCTCTCTCTCTCTCTGTCTCTCTACCTCTCTCTCTCTACCTCTCTCTCTCTCTCTCTCTACCTCTCTCTCTAAAGTTTGCAATAGGGGACTTTTTGTCATTATTCATATTGTCACATGTATTATGAAAATGTTATAAATATCAAACTGCACTTGAGTCCTTCTGACAATGAGTTACTTTTAGGGATGGTGATGGCTTGTCATTGACGTGTTATATTTTATTTTACTAGGAATAACACTGGCCAGAGCCCTGGTCAGAAGCAGTGCACTATATAGGGAATAGGGTGCCATTTGAGACGCATCTGTACTCTTGAATGATTATGAGTGGTAGGAAACCAGACAGGCAGGTGAAATTATCCAGTACTCTTCCCCATTGAGATGTATAACTGATATAGAAATTAAAATATATACAGGTTAAAAGTAATAACTAAATGTTCCACCCTTAAATATAGTTGTGAAATGTTCTTTTTTTAAGTATGATTAGTACTTTCTTAGTAGTGACTAATTATTACACTCCGAAACTGTGTGAGATGTGTTAGAATCTACTACCTGGTAATATGTGAATGTAGGACCAGTAAAGATTATGACATTGTGTTACTATTTAGCAATGTGAGTAGGAGTTAGACCAGACAACAAAGGACAAGGAGAACTGTCTACAGACAACTGAGAAACCAAGATAAAGAGGCCTCCCAATTTAGGGAGGAGAGAGACTATGATAAGAACATGTGTGTGTGTATGTATGTGTGTGTATGTGTGTGTGTGTGTGTGTGTGTGTGTGTGTGTGTGTGTGTGTGTGTGTGTGTGTGTGTGTGTGTGTGTGTGTGTGTGTGTGTGTGTGTGTGTGTGTGTGTGTGTGTGTGTGTGACCTGATGGTCAGGAGAGCAGTTTTCAAGTGGAAAAATACAGCCCGCCTAAAGCGGGGTGGGATTTTTGTATGACGTGTGTGTATAAAAGAGGGACTCTGAAATTGTGATAACAGAATTCTCTGAATAAAGATCTCTGACTATTGCAGACTGGGAGCTCTGTCAGTTTTTTGATCCAAAAGCCTTACAACCTTTTGGGAGACGCACAGAGACACTGAAATAGTTAGTTAATCAATTCTCTTAACAATAACACAGTCAGTTGTAATTGTTATTCTAAGTAAAACATATAATATCTTGAATTTGGATCTGCATTCTGACTAATTTGTACTTCTGGCCTCTCTCTCTCTCTCTCTCTCTCTCTCTCTCTCTCTCTCTCTCTCTCTCTCTCTCTCTCTCTCTCTCTCCTGTCTCTCTACCCCAGCATGACATACACACTAATGTTTTCACTCCCTTCAAAGCAAGTCCTGCTGTCTGTATTCAAGGTTGAATGTCAGCAGTGTTCTGCTGCACTATGTATGGAATAGGGTGGCATTTGGGATGCAATCAGATAGTTGGAGGACAGCAGCTTACTCTATTCCATACATAGTTTAGTGCTATGAGAGCCCTATACAGGTGTAGGATCTTCATTTGACTAGTTTCTCACAGCAAGAAAATAATCCTGCAGCAACAGGAAATGTGAATTATTATGTGGATTATAATTAATGGACATTTTTGTAGAGGTTGATAAATTTTTAGTTAGTGCAAATCAAGTCTGACATTTTAAAGTGGAAATTACAAACTGTCTCAGCCTCCATTATTTATGCTGCAATAGTCTATGTGCTGGGGGGGCTAGGGTCAGTCTGTTATATCTGGTGTTATTCTCCTGTCTTATCTGGTGTCCTGTGTGAATGTAAGTATGCCTCCTCTAATTCTCTCTCTCTCCCTCTCTCCCTCCTAGGATCATGCCTCAGGACTACCTGACCTGATGACTCGTGGCTGTCCCCAGTCCACCTGGTCGTGCTGCTGCTCCAGTTTCCACTCTTCTGCCTGCGGCTATGGAACCCTGACATGTTCACCGGACGTGCTACCTTGTCCCAGACCTGCTGTTTTCAACTCTCTCTCTCTACCGCACCTGCTATTTCAACCTCTAAATGCTCGGCTATGAAAAGCCAAGTGACATTTACTCCTGATGTACTGACCTGTTGCAACCTTTACAACCACTGTGATTATTATTTGACCCTGCTGGTCATCTATGAACGTTTGAACATCTTGGAGAAAAATCTGGCCTTAATGGCCATGTACTGTTATAATCTCCACCCAGCACAGCCAGAAGGGGACTGGCCACCCCTCAGAGCCTGGTTCCGCTCTAGGTTTCTTCCTAGGTTCCTGCCTTTCTAGGGAGTTTTTCCTAGCCACCGTGCTTCTACATCTGCATTGCTTGCTGTTTGGGGTTTTAGGCTGGGTTTTCTGTATTGCATTTTGTGACATCTGCTGATGTAAAAAGGGCTTTATAAATACATTTGATTGATTGATTTTCTCTCTACCTCTTTCTTTCTCCCTCTCTCCCTCTCTCCCTCTTTTTTTCTCTCTCTCTCTCTCTCTCTCTCTCTCTCTCTCTCTCTCTCTCTCTCTCTCTCTCTCTCTCTCTCTCGCTCTCTCTCTTTCTTCCTCTCAGGGGCTGCCCTCTTCTACTGTTGAAGTGAACATTGAATTAGGTTCCATCTATGGAATTTCAGGCTTTCAGCAAGTTCAAGGTTTTGTTGTAGGGAATGTTTCAAATGGAATGTGACGTCCCTGCAGTGTTTTGCTAAAGAGGTTGTTTTCTTAGTTTAACTAAAGATGCTTTAACTAAAGTTCTAAGTAGAGAATGTGACCTCTCTGAGTAGAGCAGGGGCCTTGGAGAGATTGGCCAGGTAAACAAACTTTCTGTAATTGCACTGTCCGAATGGCTGAAATTAGCTGCTATGGAAAAGCATTTATTTCAACACAGATGGCTAACTGACTGCCTCAGTTTTCACATTCATCCCTCTTGTAATATTGACAGTTGTTGAAAACATTTATGTTGTGCATTACAAAAAACTGTAAGTATTGCAGTCACACAAATATGTGTTTTAATTTATGTGACCTATTTTTTCAAGACCACAGGCAGTTTAGAAGAATAGAATAGAACAGAAGCACCACAGGCAGTGAACAGAATAATAGATCTGATTGTAACTCCCTCTGTTGTGGCGTACTCACACCTACAGTATCCCTCACCATTACCACCTCTAACAGTAGCAGCATTATCCCTCACCATTATCACCTCTGACAGTAGCAGCATTATCCCTCACCATTATCACCTCTGACAGTAGCAGCATTATCCCTCACCATTATCACCTCTGACAGTAGCAGCATTATCCCTCACCATTATCACCTCTGACAGTAGCAGCATTATCCCTCACCATTATCACCTCTAACAGTAGCAGCATGGGAGGCGAAGAGAGAATAAACAGAGCGAAGCCGCAGATGCTGTTTGTATTTGTATTTATTAGGGATCGCCATTAGTTCCTGCAAAGCCAGGAAGTGGCGCAGTGGTCTCCCGAGTGGCGCAGTGGTCTAAGGCACTGCATCGCAGTGCTAGCTGTGCCACTAGAGATCCTGGTTTGAGTCCAGGCTCTGTCGCAGCTGGCCGCGACCGGGAGACCCATGGGCGGCGCACAATTGGTCCAGCGTCGTACAAGGTAGGGGAGGGTTTGGCCGGCAGGGATGTGGGTTCGTTTCCCACGGGGGGCCAGTATGAAAAAAAAGAGGGGAAAAAATTGTAATACATGTATGCATTCACTAACTGTAAGTCGCTCGGAATAAGAGCGTCTGCTAAATGACTAAAATGTAAATGTACATTAACTCTTCCTGGGGTCCAAACATTAAGGCACTTACATCACACATAAACCAAAAGATATAACATTATTACACCACTACATATCTACAATAAAAAATGTATAATTCAACCATACAACAATATTACAATGTACGTCTGTGTAGAGTGTGTTTGGGTGCTGTAGAAATGATGGGGAGAAGGGGCCAGCTAGGTCAAGGCTGAACACCCATAGGTCAAGGCTGAACACCCATAGGTCAAGGCTGAACACCCATAGGTCAAGGCTGAACATCCATAGGTAAAGGCTGAACACCCATATGTCAAGGCTGAACACTCATAGATCAAGGCTGAACACCCATAGGTCAAGGCTGAACACCCATAGGTCAAGGCTGAACACCCATAGGTCAAGGCTGAACACCCATAGGTCAAGGCTGAACATCCATAGGTAAAGGCTGAACACCCATATGTCAAGGCTGAACACTCATAGATCAAGGCTGAACACCCATAGGTCAAGGCTGAACACCCATAGGTCAAGGCTGAACACCCATAGGTCAAGGCTGAACACCCATAGGTCAAGGCTGAACACCCATAGGTCAAGGCTGAACACCCATAGGTCAAGGCTGAACACACATAGGTCAAGGCTGAACATCCATAGGTCAAGGCTGAACACACATTACTGTGCACATTAACCCTTTGGACCCTAATAGAATTCTAGAATGCTTCTGTAGATTACTGAGAATTTTCAAGATAAAGCTAATTTTCTCACACATTTCAAACAAACAGACGTAACAAAAAAATGATAATCCAGCCCTCTTGAAGACCGCATTCATCGCATGGGTAATACCACAGTCATTCACTGTTCACTGCTGTTGAAAGCCATATCACCACCTTTATTCCCTTGCATCAGAAAACTGGAGATTGAACCCGTTTTTAAAAACACATGCACATGCACGCTCACACATACTATATAAGGGTTTATTTCCAAAACGCTATAACCACTAACTTTTCACATTTGTGTTTTTTCATCAGAAATGTTTTGCTTATGGGTACCTTCATGTGTGTGTAAAATATTACTGTTCTCAGATTTTTAATTATTCGATTTTAGATGTATATGAAAAGGTGTTTTTTTTGCTAAACGCTATACATCTACAGTATATCCACTGTTTAGCTGGAATGGAATTTTCATATCCTGTATAATTGACTGTGATATGTGGTGGTCTCGCCTAGCTATCTTAAGATGAATGCACTTACTGTAAGTTGCTCTGGAAAAGAGTGTCTGCTAAATGATTAAAATGTCAAATGTAAATGATTTAGATACAGACCTCATATTCCTGTATTTAATTGTATATTTAAAACATGTTTTAAATATGAATGTCACAAATGTATCATTTGTAAATTTCTTAATAAAAAATGTAGTTATTTGTTACATTTGACTGTACTACTTATTTCTCTGAGAGAGGCTGATTTATAGCATTTTGCAAAACAACTTGATTATATGTCTCTCTGAAATGAAACCATCAAGTGATAGACATGTATTTGTTTAAAATCTGTCATTGAACAACCCCATGCCATGATTAGATAGTGAAAAAAATACACTAATCTCTTTCATAATTTCTTTCAACAATAAAAGCGAATTTACCAACATTCCTGAAAATGGATATATAGCATTTAGGAATGAAACTCTTCATATGTTTTTAACATTGTAATGTAATAAATGCCATTAGAATGGAACATGATCACTTATTACCTGTACTTACAGGACATGAGATAACTTTACCGTTGACTCAGCGATTAAGTTTTATTTCTAAATGAGGCCAGAACCAACAGAACGTTCATCTTCACAGTGACCTGATTCTAAGTGTCTCACAGACAGTCCCCTGCTTCTGTTTCTCAGTGTCCAGACGACCTTGTTTTTGCACAGTATCCATAATCATCCTAATGGTTGCTAAACTGTCAAGGGAGAATTGAATTGACGTTAGCGATGATCTCTCTCCTATTGTTCATCTCTTCTACAGTCAGATGGCTGCCGATCATGTGCTATGAATTACATTTGAGTGTTAGTAGTAGTTTCAGACATTTGTTCGACTTCCAGGTGCTATGCTCTACATAAGCCCACTTTGCAGAGATCAGTGTTGCTGTGATAGATTTATATCTGTTACGGAACCACCTAGCCAGCCTACAAATATAGATAGTTCTATCTGTTACGGAACCACCTAGCCAGCCTACAGTATAGATAGTTATATCTGTTACGGAACCACCTAGCCAGCCTACAAATATAGATAGTTCAATCTGTTACGGAACCACCTAGCCAGCCTACAAATATAGATAGTTCTATCTGTTACGGAACCACCTAGCCAGCCTACAAATATAGATAGTTCTATCTGTTACGGAACCACCTAGCCAGCCTACAAATATAGATAGTTCTATCTGTTACGGAACCACCTAGCCAGCCTACAAATATAGATAGTTCTATCTGTTACGGAACCACCTAGCGAGCCTACAAATATAGATAGTTCTATCTGTTACGGAACCACCTAGCCAGCCTACAAATATAGATGGATCTATCTGTTACGGAACCACCTAGCCAGCCTACGAATATAGATAGTTCAATCTGTTACGGAACCACCTAGCCAGCCTACAAATATAGATAGTTCTATCCGTTACGGAACCACCTAGCCAGCCTACAAAAATAGATAGTTCTGTTACGGAACCACCTAGCCAGCCTACAAATATAGATAGTTATATCTGTTACGGAACCACCTAGCCAGCCTACAAATATAGATGGATCTATCTGTTACGGAACCACCTAGCCAGCCTACGAATATAGATAGTTCAATCTGTTACGGAACCACCTAGCCAGCCTACAAATATAGATAGTTCTATCCGTTACGGAACCACCTAGCCAGCCTACAAAAATAGATAGTTCTGTTACGGAACCACCTAGCGAGCCTACAAATATAGATAGTTCTATCTGTTACGGAACCACCTAGCCAGCCTACAAATATAGATGGATCTATCTGTTACGGAACCACCTAGCCAGCCTACGAATATAGATAGTTCAATCTGTTACGGAACCACCTAGCCAGCCTACAAATATAGATAGTTCTATCCGTTACGGAACCACCTAGCCAGCCTACAAAAATAGATAGTTCTGTTACGGAACCACCTAGCCAGCCTACAAATATAGATAGTTCTATCTGTTACGGAACCACCTAGCCAGCCTACAAATATAGATGGATCTATCTGTTACGGAACCACCTAGCCAGCCTACGAATATAGATAGTTCAATCTGTTACGGAACCACCTAGCCAGCCTACAAATATAGATAGTTCTATCCGTTACGGAACCACCTAGCCAGCCTACAAAAATAGATAGTTCTGTTACGGAACCACCTAGCGAGCCTACAAATATAGATAGTTCTATCTGTTACGGAACCACCTAGCCAGCCTACAAATATAGATGGATCTATCTGTTACGGAACCACCTAGCCAGCCTACGAATATAGATAGTTCAATCTGTTACGGAACCACCTAGCCAGCCTACAAATATAGATAGTTCTATCCGTTACGGAACCACCTAGCCAGCCTACAAAAATAGATAGTTCTGTTACGGAACCACCTAGCCAGCCTACAAATATAGATAGTTATATCTGTTACGGAACCACCTAGCCAGCCTACAAATATAGATAGTTCTATCTGTTACGGAACCACCTAGCCAGCCTACAAATATAGATAGTTCTATCTGTTACGGAACCACCTAGCCAGCCTACAAATATAGATAGTTCTATCTGTTACGGAACCACCTAGCCAGCCTACAAATATAGATAGTTCTATCTGTTACGGAACCACCTAGCGAGCCTACAAATATAGATAGTTATATCTGTTACGGAACCACCTAGCCAGCCTACAAATATAGATAGTTCTATCTGTTACGGAACCACCTAGCCAGCCTACGAATATAGATAGTTCAATCTGTTACGGAACCACCTAGCCAGCCTACAAATATAGATAGTTCTATCCGTTACGGAACCACCTAGCCAGCCTACAAAAATAGATAGTTCTGTTACGGAACCACCTAGCCAGCCTACAAATATAGATAGTTATATCTGTTACGGAACCACCTAGCCAGCCTACAAATATAGATAGTTCTATCTGTTACGGAACCACCTAGCCAGCCTACAAATATAGATAGTTCTATCTGTTACAGAACCACCTAGCCAGCCTACAAATATAGATAGTTCTGTCTGTTACGGAACCACCTAGCCAGCCTACAAATATAGATAGTTCTGTTATGGAACCACCTAGCCAGCCTACAAATATAGATAGTTCTGTTACGGAACCACCTAGCCAGCCTACAAATATAGATAGTTCTGTTACGGAACCACCTAGCCAGCCTACAAAAATAGCTACTCTCGTAAGCTGACATATGGAATTGTTTTAAGATGGTCATACTATGGATCATTTAGCTATTTGATTTTGTATTTTAGGACCCCTTTATGTATAAAAAAACAAACAATAAAAAGTTATTTGACCTTTCCTACTAAAGCCCTTAGAAACGCATTGATGCATGGCAAAAAGGACAGTCAAAAAATGTATCAGAAGAAAAAAGGTTTTGAAGTCTCTGCCCTAAATCTAGGAGATATAAAAAAAAATCAGGAAAATATTAGTTTTTTATTTAACCACTTTTTTGGGTAGGCACAAAACTACCTTCATACTTCCATTCGTTTTTTAAACCAGTACCGGTTACCTTCAGACGAGTCCCGTGGCACTTGTGGGGGTGGTAGAGCAAAACAGAGAACACCATCGTGTTCGTGGGAGTCTCCCCTTTCCATAGTTTGTAGGCCAAACTGTTTGGATGCTACAGATGTTTACGTGAGAAGACCAATTTTCTGGATGTCTCAAGGTCTGACAAACATCGCTCTAGCTCTGCCACCTTTCACCGCAGATGCAGAAGTGCGACACTGCTAGCTGCGGTGGATTGAGACGGATCCAATGCATCTCTATCTTAAACTGAAAGACTTTGATGGGGATTTTTTTGTCATTCGACTCTAGGATTGTTAATAACATATCAATAACATATCAGACACATATTGATAACATATCAGAATACAGAGATCAGTACCAGGGTTGGGGTGAATTCCATTTAAATTCAGAAAGTAAACCAAATTGTAATTCCAATTCCAAATGTTCCTCACTGAACAGCATTGAAGAGAATTGGAATTGGAGTTTCAGTGTTACTGAATTCCCTTACAAAAAAAGATTGCAGTCACAGTGCAGTATAACTGCAGTATGCTGCAAATACTGCATCCAAAATAACAAAACAAATTTACTGCAGTAGTTTTGCATTATAACTGCAGTTCAAATGCAGTACACTGAAGTTATTCTGCAATTACTGTGTCCAAAATACCACAGTCGACTGCAGTTACTGCACTTTTACTGCAGTTTCAAAACTGCTATCTTTGTTTGTAAGGGTTGACTGGAATTTTTAATGGAATTGACCCCAACACTGATCAGTGCCAAAACCCCTCGCTGGGCTGACCAAATCAATCCAACACATCAACAGAGCCAAACCCCAATTCCTTCTGCTTAAGTGAGGGTAAACTAGTATGTTCAGATTGCTGCCTTAGTCTGTGAAGTGAATATAAACAATGCTAATGCATTATAATTCCCTTTCTGTATTGCCAGATCCCAACAGAGCCTAGCCACTTAAATACCAGGTTCAATCATTACTGAGCCTTGTCTTATTTTCTGCCTAGGGAAGCTTTCGCATTGGTCTGCTGCGTTGATCCTAGTCGGTCTTGAATAATTACAATTATTCTGGGGGCATGCGGCATCAACATCAGTGGCTCCCCTACTGATGTCTTTTGATCCGGGCATCATTGCATTACAAGACTTTGTGATCGTGTGAATACAATTTTAGATATTTTTTCAGTGACTGCCTCGGTGAGAGCAGCCCTCTGACGGCGAGATCCGTCTCTGGCTCTCTGTTCTCATGATGTTTGTTTCAAAACACACCATTGACTCCAACAGGGCCTCTTACAGATAATTGGCCATCGTTTCCGTCCCTCTGGTGATCATTGCACTGAGAGATCACACAAATGGCAAGTTTTGACGCTGTTACCAAGGCAATTTGAGTTCAGTCATCTCAGTGTGAGGTGCAACACAACGTATTATAACTGACCAAAGATGGGTTGCTCCCTCTGATTAGCTGGAGAAATAGCTTTCTCTCCTTCGATCTGCGAAAGGTCCTTGATTCTCTCTGGAGAGTAAGAGGAGGGAGGGAGGAAGGGAGGGGAGGAGTGAGATGAGATGAGAGGAAAAATTGGAATGTGTTTTGATTGAGGAGGAAGCGGGTGTTGCACCAAAATGCACTGCTGTGCGGAGCGTCGTGTACGCTGGTCAATGGAGGAACTCACTCAATTTCATGGTCCTAAATGACAAGTGTAACATCTCATCTTTTAACCTCTCTTAAACACTGATTCTCTTCAGAATGAAGGCTACATGCATGTCCCGTACAACACAGGGGATACCCCTGGTAGATTTATTATGGCATTAGAAATAACCATAAATATGCGTAGCGACAATCCTCTTCCTTCTCCATCATCATCCTCTTCCTCCTCATCCTGTTTATGTAGTTTAGTGTTGACTGTTTTATGGTCTTGGGTTATCTTTATCTTGACCCTCGACGATGACGTTTGAATGATGATCCTGTTTGAATTATATAATGGGTACAATGCCGATGGCTCACTAGGTCTCAATATATTTTTACATTGTATAGGGTTGACCCATCCACCTTCAATTCACAATAGATCTATATGGGTATTGTTGAAGTGTTGACCCATGTTCTGTTACACAGGCATCTGTGGTAAGCAGCTGACCCGGGTTCAAATACTACTTGAAATCTTGCTAATACTTTTAGTGTTTGCTTTAGCCTGTCTGGAGTGCCAGATTGTTTGTCGGGACAATTCGGGTCTGGTAAGCAGTCTCCATGGTGAGATGTGCAGGCTAGGCTGAAACTGCTGCTTAAAGTTACCAACAGCTGGTAAAGTTACCAACAGCTGGTAAAGTTACCAAGTGTGCCACACAGACATCAAAGGACTGCTTAACAAACTATTTAATTTGAAATCAGAGCAGAAAATATACTCTGGCTTAATCACCATGTTTTAAAAATAGCATCACCCCTCAAAGTAGCCTCAATGTCTGTGTGGCCTATATTACATTGTATGTGTGCTTACAGCCTCCAAAATTATGAAGCCGTATTAACTTAAGTCTTAAATCATCATGAGGCCGGCTTAACTGAATTCGGAGAGGTATTTGGGGCATTAAATGTGTCTATGGTGTGAAAACAGTGAGACCTAGCCAATTCCTTTGCACCGCATGTCATAAGTCAGCATAACGGCTGGTAACTGAGATGCCGCTGCCATCTAGCAGACAGGAAGAGAACGTTCCATTCTTGTGACATTAAACACCGGGCTCCATTTGTCACAACCCCCCGCTATTTTATAGTCACTACACATATCCCAGGCTATACGCTGACCCAGAAACTAGTTTACACAGTTACCAAATGCAAAAAATAATGGATGTCAAACGAAAATATCCCATATTTTATCCCCAAAATGGCTTGAGTGGGATTTAATTGCGGCAGGGATGCAGGAAATCAGACTGTATAAAGCCAAGGGAAAGTTAAGGGGGTAGTGTTTGTTGAAGGGGAAGTTTAGAGGAGAGTGTTTGTTGAAGGGGAAGTTTAGAGGAGAGTGTTTGTTGAAGGGGAAGTTTAGAGGAGAGTGTTTGTTGAAGAAAAATCATGATGAAAGTGGCCATTTTAGGCCCTTTTTACGCCTATACATGATTCCTGTAAGACCTTATGATCTGTGAACCGTACATCTTGGTGTCATTATAATCCTTATAGTGTGCTCATATGTCTATATTCTGAAAAACACATTTTCACATTAATTTATTCATTATTAAAAACATTAATATCTCCAAAGAACCCTTTTTGATTTTGTTCATTTTAAGGCATTGTTTTGAACAATATACTCTACAACTCTACATGTACATTAAATGTCCAGAGTGAAGTTATGATACATTTTATTAGCATTACCAACACAATGAATGTGAAAATGGATTCAAAGGGAACTCCCTCTGCTGGTGATTTTCTGAATGTGCAATCCTAAAGGATGGTTGTGATTGGTCAAAGGGACATTTCCTTGCTCCTCTTTCACTGTAAATGTCGATTAATATGTTATTAACATATAATATGTGTCATAAAAATCTACAATTTCCTCACTACGCGCAAATACGAGCGTGTCTGCATCTCGGTAGAAATTAGCCATCTACATTTTCTGGTTGTAAGCAAACCACAATATCCAGAATGCATAGCAATTTCAGGACGTAGTCCCACCCCTGTCGAGGTGGATCCGTTTGAGAATGGGTGTCATCAGGTAGCTAATTAAGGGATAATGCCCGAGAAGCTTCATCTTGGGCCTAACAACACTCTTGCCAATATAACCACCAAACACCGGCTTCGAGGGCATTATCACCTTTATACAATGGGTTACCAACATATTCAAATAAAGATTGACATATTTTCATTAAAAACCTTATTTTTATGAATTTATTCATACTATTTCATCCTTCCACAAGATACAGTCCCGACACAAATCTAGGGTTGCTACCCAAGCCGGCTGATTGTTCGTTCTATCGGTTCGGTTGCTAGAGAAGCAACCCAGTCGTTCAGTCTTTTTGTTCTGTATCTATGGACGAGACAAAGTCATTCGTTCTAAATGCTCCATTGCCATACTGGCTGGCAATGTTCTTATCCCTTGCTTGCTAGCTAGCCAACTACGGCTAACTTACAGTCACGTCAAGAAGTGCAGCAAGAATAACAGCAAAGTTGCCGAATTTGCATTTGTTTAAGCTGTTTTCTAGTGACATTTATTTGGATACAACCATAACAATGAGCTAATGAGGCGAGTTTTCACTTGGCACAGAAAATGTGCTCACTCGTCAGGACACCGTTGTTCAGAGGAGCTAGCCAACAACACAGCTAACACAATCACTTCAAACGGAAGCTGGAAAGACTTAAAACTAGCTGCACTTCGTTTCGTTTGACCTTTTTTCAATTGACATTTCTTTGTATACAGTGCATTCAGAAAGTATTCAGACCCCTTGAATTTTTCCACATTTTGTTACGTTACAGCCTAATTCTAAAATGGATTAAATTGTTTTCTACACACAATACCCCATAATGACAAAGCAAAAAGAGGTTTTAGAAATTTTAGCAATTTGTATTTAAAAAAAAACTGAAATATCACGTCATGGAAATTCTACACATGGGACACTCAAAGTAAATCTTAAATGAATCATTGTTTATTAACAGCAAGCTGGAGAGGTCACAGTCAAACTTAGATGCATAAAGTACCGGTCTGAAGTTAGCTCCACCAGGGCCGTCCCGTTAGTTCTCTTATATACTGCTTACACAGACAAGTTATATTTGCATGATTTAGCTTATTCATTATTCATAATTAATTCATAATTAACGTTTGGTTCATGCATGTGACTGACCAATACTGGTTCATGCATGTGACAGACCAATAACTCACGAGGCTTCTTCTCTCCAAGCTGAGACCTTGAAACTGAGATATCCCTTTCCGTTCTCAAAATAAGGTTCTGGGCGTACTGCCAAATTGCAGATACTGATAGTGAGGATTCCTCCCAGACACGTTCAATCAGTCACTTGCATGAACACAGAAATTGGTTATTAGAAAAGCACAAACATAGAACACAGAAATGGGTTATTAGAAAAGCACAGACATACAATTTTCCATTCTCTTCCCTCCACTTGACACTCACTCTGTGATAATTATCATTAAATTGTATTCATTTGGTTATTACTTAAACTATCAAAGGAGTAAGTAAACAAAATCAACGGATAAAACCCCAGACACCTCCAAACCCTTCATTCTGGGTTGTCAAATCCAACTTGTAAAACCATGGTTTAAGACCTTCGCTTCATACAGTTACACATATGCTTCATTACACAATTTCATTTAGGAATTCTGGCAATGACATTTCAGCTGGAGCTTTTGTCGCGAGTGGCATGTTAATGACAGATCGGTATCTCAATGCATTTCTTTGTCTAAACTACTATACATTTCAGTGTGCAGACCTCCACAATCAACCTAATACCCCCAGAAAACAATTTTGGACAAGCCTAAATCAATTACGGGCACGGTTGACCAACCCTAAATCAATTACGGGCACAGTTGACCACCCCACTCCCTCCCGGCACTCATTCTTCTGGCGTTTCTTCATTTTCTTCTTCAGATAGTGTTTCATTTCATCCTCCCAATGGCACATGTTCAAAGGGGAAAGGCATGAGAGAAAAGGCAGTTGATAGCTTCGACTGGATGCTGTGTACAGGTTGCTGGCTCGGACTCAGGTCTCACGGTGGAAGTGGTCAAGGACCATAGTGAAGCCATTGTCACCATTACTTCAGCCGGTTAGAGGGGGTGAGGCTTACACTGTTCTTGGTCAAATTATCCCTTCCATGCATCTAGATACCATCTGTGGTCACCTTCGCCATAACATCGGGAGAGAGAACAGACCAGACCAACAGTTTAGTTTGGGGCATTTCTGATTCAGGAAATCCAGACAAATTATTCACTGTATGACAAATTATTACTACTACCAATATTCTTAATACAGATTTCTAAGACAAATGTCAAAGAAAATAACAACACACAGTTGAAACCATTTTTTGTCTCCAAATTGGCTTATACTCCCCTATCATCTTGGCGATCTCACCGCAGAATTACAGGGTCAGGGAGTTAGATGGCTAATCCTTAGGGAGGAAGCAGACCCAATCTGGTGAGATTTGTATTGAAGCAAGACAAAAACAAAACAGAAGCAAGACAAAAACAAAACACAACTCTTCTTCCCTTTTGACACATGATTCATACGTAAAAAAACAACAACAACAACACTGCCAGTTAAATCAAAATTACAACCCTTGATAACTCCATTTTAACTTAATTGTATCCCATAAGGTAATTCAAGGAATAGGAAAATAGATTAGAGACAGGTGTCCCTCATTCAGGGGCAGCACTCTCTCTCTCTCCTTCTCATGGTCCGAATCACACATAGGACTATTGATAAATTATGAACTTCTTCCCAATTATCAGTGTTTACATATTACATTTCAATCTCACCCAATGTCTCGAGCCTTTCTAGTGAGGGTGATCAGGCCTCCAGAAAGTCAGAACAGAGGTCAAAGGTCATTGCACCCCATTAAGTGAGTGTTTCTTTCCCTTTTCTTTCCCTGTACCTCAGACATTATTTAAAGATATTTCAAACATTCCAAACATTTTGTGTACCAGGTTTACAATGGGTTTTTCAGTACATTTCTTATCAAGAGAATTTACATGTGTGCAACCAAAACTCGGACAACAGATAGTTCAGAAAATGTCATTTGTGTGCCCTTTAAGGTGCACCCTTTCTAACCCGTGAAAAACCGACTCAAATAAAAAATAAAAAGACCCCACACAATAAATCAGTGTTAACATCATTAACAAATATTCAATAACAGGTGGGTTGTGTGTGGGTGCTGGCGTGTGTGGTAAAACGTAGAGTAAAACAAACAAAATGGCCAGGCCTTACTTAATTTTGGAGCTCCCTTAACAGTCGAATCCTGGTACCTGCCTCAGGAAGCCTTTTGAAAGGGTGAGATATAGAATCATTGGCAAACACTTTTTTTTTTTAAACTTGATAGCGGACATTCCATCAGTCCTGGAAGAAAGAAAATGAATATGTACTTAGTTTGCACATGTTAATCAGTCCTAAAAATTCTTAATCTTAATAGAGTTTACTGCATCTTGGGCAGGAAGTCTTGATAAAACCATGTCTATATAGAATTATACTTCACACACATCAGATGATACGGTGTCCCGGTAAGCGGAATAGGCACCTTCTAAAGGAAACAATCCCAGAGCCCCTCTCTTGTAATCTTATCATTTTGACCTGTTGCATTGACATACAGTCCCAGTCAGAAGTTTGGACACACCTACTCATTCAAGGGTTTTTCTTTATTTTTACTATTTCTACATTGTAGAATTATAGTGAAGACATCAAAACTATGTAATAACACAAATGGAATCATGTAGTAACCAAAAAAAGTGTTAAACAAATCAAAATATATTTTATATTTGAGATTCTTCAAAGTAGCCACCCTTCGCCTTGATGACAGCTTTGCACACTCTTGGCATTCTCTCAACCATCTTCATGAGGTAGTCACTTGGACTTGGTCTTTTACCAAATAGGGCTATCTTCTGTATACCAACCCTACCTTGTCACAACACAACTGATTGTCTCAAAGGCATTAAGAAGGGAAGAAATTCCACAAATTAACTTTTAAGAAGGCACACCTGTTAATTGAAATGCATTCCAGGTGACTACCTCTTGAAGCTGGTTGAGAGAATGCCAAGTGCGTGCAAAGCTGTCATCAAGGCAAAGGGTGGCTATTTGAAGAATCTTAAATATAAAATATATTGAGATTTGTTTAACACTTTTGTAGTTACTACATGATTCCATATGTGTTATTTTATAGTTTTGATGTCTTCACTATTATTCTACAATGTAGAAAATAGTAAAAATAAAGAGAAACCCTGGAATGAGTAGGTGTTCTAAAACTGTACATACACACACTCACTTTGTTTGTGCTCATGTTATAGCCAACTCTTGACTTTTGCATGAATTATTTTTTAATAAAATATTTGTATCTTGTTGTCATTTATTTATTATCTTTAACTGATTAAATGTTTGTAGTTTGCATGTTTCAGTAATTATTAACATGGTTAAATAGTCGTAAATCTCTGCTTGATTTGGCTTTGGGTATATTCAGCATTTTTATACACAATCTGTATTTCCACTGAAGAAAGCAATAATTAATCAACACACTACTGTAAATAACTGGGCACTGCCTGTTACAAAGGAAATTGCTCTCCTTAAATAAATGGTGAGAAATGCTCAGTCTCAAGCTATTCGGCAATGGGTTTCACAGCCCTAAAATAATGATACAAGTTAAATTCACCTTAAAAAGGGTTTATTTACAACCTATGGGGTATAAGATGTTAGGTATAGTGGCATAGGAGAGTCTGAAATGAATTAAATACCCTAACCCTAAGCTATGTTCAATGTCAGCAGCAATTCCCAGTGAGAAATTGCTGTCTGAAGCCATTCGACTATGGGTTTCACAGCCCTAAAATAATGATACAAGTTATATCACCTTCAAAAGGGTTTATTTACAACCTCTGGGGTATAACATGTTGGGCAAAGTGGTACAGGAGAGTCTGACATATAACCCCTAACTTGAGTTCATTCTTCGCCAATGAGAACCAAGAGGGGCCTAGCTTCATCCATGACTGGGAAAGGCCTCGATTCTAGGCCGTAGAAAATTCTACATCCATCTCATTAGATCAGAAAAGGATGGATCAACAGTGACTCATATTACTGGTTTGCATCCTAAAAAAAACATAGTTGTATTTTGCTGCATAACACATCTACATTATTTGTCTACCCATTTTCTGTGGATCATTGTCAGGTTATTTGATATGTAAGCTTCAGTAACAAAATAACACCATGGTTGTAATAACACTTTAAACAGGTAGTTTGCAAATGTGTAGAATGTGTTTGTTTTGGGTCCACACTGGTAAATTAACTTATGTGAATTAGACAGTCACAATTTTTTACGTTTTACATTTTCTTCTGAATAACTGGTTAGGGCATAACACTTTCCATTCAGCTTCAGGCAACTTTGATGTTAGGCTTGATCACAACTGTAGTGACTACTTCTATTCGTCACGCCCATTCTTGCTTATCCATTGTTCACGAGATGTATCAGTGTAATTACACCTAACACAATGTTGAAAAACTGAATGTTTCCCACCACTAGATCACATAACTAGACGTGAGTTGGACCTAATCCCAAGGCTTCCACCAATGTAGCGGAAGAAAGTGAAAGCTGCAACAGGGACTCTAACTAGGGCTCATACTCTAACGGCCGTTGCCATGAAATCCTAGTAGGCCTCTGGGCAGAGGCAGTAGGCCTACAATGCTGACGTATACCTTGTTACAATAGCCTAAGTATATAACATGATTGACACGACCGTAATAATCATCATGAAACGGCCTTGGAAGTGCCATAAGTGTAAGCCAACATAATTCATTATTTTACATTAACCTGTTTAACTGCATTGATATGGCTTAATTGATCATAGTCCAGACTCATTATAGTTGCAAATACCATCCAGTTGCACCAGGGGAATTTAAACCCAACATAATTTTTTTGCAGGTTTTCTGTTTCCCCACATTTATTGATAAATTAAGTTCCCATCATGAAAATGTATCCCCATTCCCCAATCAAATATCTTCATCGATACCACACAAAAAAAACAGACAAATATAGCTTTACTCATAGCAAAGTATTAAGTGAAAACAAGCATAGAAAACAGCATTGACATTAAGAAAAAACAATAAAAAACGTAAGGCTACTATTATATTATAAGTATTTTGGTGACAACCTGTTTGATTAACAATATTGGGTTGTTAACATGTTTTTTTATTTTTATATAAATACAGTAAATGTGTGACACAAAAAAAGCAGTGTAGAACACCATTGCCCAAAATGCATTGCTCCAATAACTTTGCCTCCCAAAAATAAATGTTTCTATGAATGATGTCGCACAACTTTTTTTTCTTTTTTCTACGAATTATGTCGCACAAAAATGTGTGTATTTTCACAAGAATTAAACCACACAAAAACTCACAAAATCTGCTGAAATACTTTGGGATGTATTTGCACAAATTGAGTGTGTTCCTGCAGCCTACCAGACTGTATCTAACATTAGCTAGCTAACTAACTACCACAGAGGCTAACGTGACTGGCCTATGTGCTCTATTTACAGAGTCCGATCCCATCAACAGCTGCAGCGGCATCAAGCTCAGCACCAGGAACCAGTGTAAGTCACCTGTGCTAAATCTTTCCATGACTCCATGATGAACAAATAAATATACTGGAGCTAGGCATAAACATGGTCTGTGTCTTGTTGTCATAGTTAGTGTGTTTATAATTAGGCTTCTACTGTAGTTCTCTTTATTATGGAGGCTTAGTTTATTGTTTATGCAAAGCTTGAAGTCTAAATTGAAGAAAAGCAGAGCTATTAATAAGGAGGGGATGGTGTGGGTGACTGACTGCTGTCTGTTGGGGCTGGGTATTGTGTGTAGGTTAGTCAGCATGATCTATTGACATGAGGGGGATTGGTGGATATAGTACCTTGTTTGAGTGTGTATTGATGGGGACAAAGTAGTAAAATGCTGGCTAATTACATTTACATTTACATTTACGTCATTTAGCAGACGCTCTTATACAGAGCGACTTACAAATTGTCTTATCCAGAGCGACTCACTGACTAGTGTACAGTGGGGAAAAAAGTATTTAGTCAGCCACCAATTGTGCAAGTTCTCCCACTTAAAAAGATGAGAGAGGCCTGTAATTTTCATCATAGGTACACGTCAACTATGACAGACAAATTGAGGAAAAAAAATCCAGAAAATCCCATTGTAGGATTTTTAATGAATTTATTTGCAAATTATGGTGGAAAATAAGTATTTGGTCACCTACAAACAAGCAAGATTTCTGGCTCTCACAGACCTGTAACTTCTTCTTTCAGAGGCTCCTCTGTCCTCCACTCGTTACCTGTATTAATGGCACCTGTTTGAACTTGTTATCAGTATAAAATACACCTGTCCACAACCTCAAACAGTCACACTCCAAACTTCACAATGGCCAAGACCAAAGAGCTGTCAAAGGACACCAAAAACAAAATTGTAGACCTGCACCAGGCTGGCAAGACTGAATCTGCAATAGGTAAGCAGCTTGGTTTGAAGAAATCAACTGTGGGAGCAATTATTAGGAAATGGAAGACATACAAGACCACTGATAATCTCCCTCGATCTGGGGCTCCACGCAAGATCTCACCCCGTGGGGTCAAAATGATCACGAGAACGGTGAGCAAAAATCCCAGAACCACACGGGGGGACCTAGTGAATGACCTGCAGAGAGCTGGGACCAAAGTAACAAAGCCAACCATCAGTAACACACTACGCCGCCAGGGACTCAAATCCTGCAGTGCGAGACGTGTCCCCCTGTTTAAGCCAGTACATGTCCAGGCCCGTCTGAAGTGCATTTGGATGATCCAGAAGAGGATTGGGAGAATGTCATATGGTCAGATGAAACCAAAATATAACTTTTTGGTAAAAACTCAACTCGTCATGTTTGGAGGACAAAGAATGCTGAGTTGCATCCAAAGAACACCATACCTACTGTGAAGCATGGGGTTGGAAACATCATGCTTTGGGGCTGTTTTTCTGCAAAGGGACCAGGACGACTGATCCGTGTAAAGGAAAGAATGAATGGGGCCATGTATCGTGAGATTTTGAGTGAAACCCTCCTTCCATCAGCAAGGGCATTGAAGATGAAACGTGGCTGGGTCTTTCAGCATGACAATGATCCCAAACACACCGCCCGGGCAACGAAGGAGTGGCTTCGTAAAAAGCATTTCAAGGTCCTGGAGTGGCCTAGCCAGTCTCCAGATCTCAACCCCATAGAAAATCTTTGGAGGGAGTTGAAAGTCTGTGTTGCCCAGCGACAGCCCCAAAACATCACTGCTCTAGAGGAGATCTGCATGGAGGAATGGGCCAAAATACCAGCAACAGTGTGTGAAAACCTTGTGAAGACTTACAGAAAACGTTTGACCTGTGTCATTGCCAACAAAGGGTATATAACAAAGTATTGAGAAACTTTTGTTATTGACCAAATACTTATTTTCCACCATCATATGCCAATAAATTCATTAAAAATCCTACAATGTGATTTTCTGGATTTTTTTTTCTCATTTTGTCTGTCATAGTTGATGTGTACCTATGATGAAAATTACAGGCCTCTCTCATCTTTTTAAGTGGGAGAACTTGCACAATTGGTGGCTGACTAAATACTTTTTTTCCCCACTGTATGTCCTACAGACTAATCCTGCTGATGATGATTCCCTCCGGCAGTTATGGCGGCGAAGAAAATATAATACTAACACCTATCATAAATACTACAGTTCTACAAAGGGAATACACTACCGTTCAAAAGTTTGGGGTCACTTAGAAATGTCCTTGTTTTCGAAAGAAAAGCAATTTTCTTCTCCATTAAAATAACATCAAATTGATCAGAAATACAGCGTAGACATTGTTAATGTTGTAAATGCCTATTGTAGCTGGAAACGGCTTATCTTTAATAGAATATCTACAGTTGAAGACAGAAGTTACACTGTCTTATGTCGATATAGGAATCGTTTTATTGTGGATATAGATACTTTTGTAACTGTTTCCTCCAGCATCTACACAAGGTCCTTTGCTGTTGTTCTGGGATTGATTTGCACTTTTGCACCAAAGTACATTCATCTCTAGGAGACAGAACGTGTCTCGTTCCTGAGCGGTATGACGGCTGCGTGGTCCCATGGTGTTTATAGTTGTGTACTATTGTTTGTACAGATGAACGTGGTACTTTCAGGCGTTTGGAAATTGCTCCCAAGGATGAACCAGACTTGTCTTGGCTGATTTCTTTAGATTTTCCCATGATGTCAAGCAGAGGCACTGAGTTTGAAGGTAGGCCTTGAAATACATCCACAGGTACACCTACAAATGACTCAAATGATGTCAATCAGCCTATCAGAAGCTTCAAAAGCCATTTTCTGGAATTTTCCAAGCTGTTTAAAGGCACAGTCAACTTAGTGTATGTAAACTTCTGACCCACTGGAATTGTGATAAAGTGAATTATAAGTGAAATAATCTGTCTGTAAACAATTGTTGGAAAAATTACTTGTGTCATGCACAAAGTAGATGTCCTAACCAACTTGCCAAAACTATAGTTTGTTAACAAGACATTTTGGAGTGGTTGAAAAATGAGTTTGAATGACTCCAACCTAAGTGTATGTAAACTTCCGACTTCAACTGTATTTGCATCATCATCGTCATGCATATCTCGCCTCTTCCCATCCCACATAGTCACTGAACCCAGTCATTGAACCCTGTTTGTAGTACAGTACTGTAGCTACCTTTGACCCCCATTCAGCCCAGTCATCTTGCAAGAATGTTTATTGGGAGAGATTTATTGGGAGAGATTTGGTAATGTCATAGGTTCATACCACGTAAATAGCTTTTGAATTAAACTATATAACTATAGCTAAATCAAATAACAGGTATACTGATTGCTGAGATTCCAAACATACTGTGATGCTCAAGTATGGTCTCATCACAATATCATGCAAATAATAAATAAATTAGTCATTTAGCAGACGCTCTTATCCAGAGCGATTTACAGGAGCAATTAGGGTTAAGTGCCTTGCTCAAGGGCACATCAACACATTTTTCACCTAGTCGGCTCGGGGATTAGAACCAGCGACCTTTCGGTTATTGGAAAATATGTCATACCACATATTCTCAATTGGATTGAGGTCTGGGCTTTGACTAGGCCATTCCAAGACATTTAAATGTTTCCCCATAAACCACTGTGTTGCTTTAGCAGTATGCTTAGGGTCATTGTCCTGCTGGAAGGTGAACCTCCGTCCCAGTCTCAAATCTCTGGAAGACTGAAACAGCTTTCCCTCAAGAATTTCCCTGTATTTAGCGCCATCCATCATTCCCTCAATTCTGACCAGTTTCCCAATCCCTGCCGATGAAAAACATCCCCACAGCATGATGCTGCCACCACCATGCTTCACTGTGGGAATGGTGTTCCCGGGGTGATGAGAGGTGTTGGGTTTGCAACAGACATAGTGTTTTCCTTGATGGCCAAAAAGCTCAATTTTAGTCTCATCTGACCAGAGTACCTTCTTCCATATGTTTGGGGAGTCTTCCACATGCCTTTTGGCGAACACCAAACGTGTATGCTTATTTTTTTCTTTAAGCAATGGCTTTTTTCTGGCCACTCTTCCGTAAAGCCCAGCTCTGTGGAGTGTATGGCTTAAAGTGGTCCTATGGACAGATACTCCAATCTCCGCTGTGGAGCTTTGCAGCTCCTTCAGGGTTATCTTTGGTCTCTTTGTTGCCACTCTGATTAATGCCCTCCTTGCCTGGTCCGTGAGTTTTGGTGGGCGGCCCTCTCTTGGCAGGTTTGTTGTGGTGCCATATTCTTTCCATTTTTTTATAATGGATTTAATGGTGCTCCGTGGGATGTTCAAAGTTTCGGATATTTTTTTAGAGCCCAACCCTGATCTGTACTTCTCACAACATTGTCTCTGACCTGTTTGGAGAGCTCCTTGGTCTTCATGGTGCCACTTGCTTGGTGGTGCCACTTGCTTAGTGCTGTTGCAGACTCTGGGGCCATTCAGAACAGGTGTATATATACTGAGATAATGTGACAGATCATGTGACACTTAGATTGCACACAGGTGGACTTTATTTAACTAATTATGTGACTTCTGAAGGTAATTGGTTGCACCAGATCTTATTTAGGGGCTTCATAGCAAAGGGGGTGAATACATTTACATTTACATTTTAGTCATTTAGCAGACGCTCTTATCCAGAGCGACTTACAGGAGCAATTAGGGTTAAGTGCCTTGCTCAAGGGCACATTTACGTCATTTAGCAGACGCTCTTATCCAGAGCGACTTACAAATTGGTGCATTCACCCTATAGCTAGTGGGATAACCACTTTCCAAATTTGTTATTTTTTTAGAAGGATTACTTTATCCTATCCCAGGTATTCCTTAAAGAGGTGGGGTTTCAAATGTCTCCGGAAGGTGGTGAGTGACTCCGCTGTCCTGGCGTCGTGAGGGAGCTTGTTCCACCATTTGGGTGCCAGAGCAGCGAACAGTTTTGACTGGGCTGAGCGGGAACTATGCTTCCGCAGAGGAAGGGGAGCCAGCAGGCCAGAGGTGGATGAAAGCAATGCCCTCGTTTGGGTGTAGGGACTGATCAGAGCCTGAAGGTACGGAGGTGCCGTTCCCCTCACTGCTCCATAGGCAAGCACCATGGTCTTGTAACGGATGCGAGCTTCAACTGGAAGCCAGTGGAGTGTGCGGAGGAGGGGGGTGACGTGAGAGAACTTGGGAAGGTTGAACACCAGACGGGCTGCGGCATTCTGGATGAGTTGTAGGGGTTTAATGGCACAGGCAGGGAGCCCAGCCAACAGCGAGTTGCAGTAATCCAGACGGGAGATGACAAGTGCCTGGATTAGGACCTGTGCCGCTTCCTGTGTAAGGCAGGGTCGTACTCTCCGAATGTTGTAGAGCATGAACCTCCAGGATCGGGTCACCGCCTTGATGTTAGCGGAGAACGACAGGGTGTTGTCCAGGGTCACGCCAAGGCTCTTCGCACTCTGGGAGGAGGACACAACGGAGTTGTCAACCGTGATGGCGAGATCATGGAACGGGCAGTCCCAGAATACATATGCACGCACCACTTTTCCGTTATTTCTTTTTTAGATTTTTTTTTTAACATTTCACTTCACCAATTTGGACTATTTTGTGTATGTCCATGCACTGTATGTTACAAAGTCATGTAATGACATTATGGGAACATAAACCAATTCAACCATCTTTAAGATAGTCTGACACTGTCTAGTGTTAAATAGTCCTTTATATTCATGAAAACAACAATGTGTGTGTGTGTGTGTGTGTGTGTGTGTGTGTGGTTGTGTGTTTGTGTATGTATCAGTCTGTTGTCTAAGAGGAGCACTACTCTCCATCAAAGTGGTCACCCATCTGCTCCTGACGCACTCCACTGAGTGTTTTAATTGAAAACAGGATCAGGAAGTCAGACATACAAAAGTATGTGGACACCCCTTCAAATGAGTGGATTCAGCTATTTCAGCCACACCCGTTGCTGACAGGTGTATAAAATCCAGCACACTGCCATGCAATCTCCATAGACAAACATTGGTCTTACTGAAGAGCTCAGAGACTTTCAACGTGGCACCGTCATAGGATGCCAGCTTTCCAACAGGTCAGTTCGGCTAGAGCTGCCCCGGTCAACTGTAAGTGCTGTTATTGTGAAGTGGAAAAGTCTAGGAGCAACAATGGCTCAGCCGCGAAGTGGTAGGCCACACAAGCTCACAGAACGGGACCGCTGAGTGCTGAAGCGTGTAGTGCTTAAAAATCGTCTGTCCTCGGTTGCAACACTCGCTACCGAGTTCCAAACTGCCTCTGGAAGCAATGTCAGCACAATAACTGTTCATCGGGAGCTTCATGAAATGGTTTTCCATGGCCGAGCAGCGACACACAAGCCTAAGGTCACCATGCGCAATGCCAAGCGTCGCCATTGGACTATGGAGCAGTGGAAACGCGTTCTCTGGAGTGATGAATCACGCTTCACCATCTGGCAGTCCGGCGGACGAATCTGGGTTTGGCAGATGCCAGTAGAACGCTACCTGCCCCAATGCATAGTGCCAACTGTAAAGTTTGGTGGTGGAGGAATAATGGTTTGGGGCTGTTTTTCATAGTTCAGGCTAGGCCCCTTAGTTCCAGTGAAGGGAATTCTTAATGCTACAGAATACAATTACATTCTAGATGGTTCTGTGCTTCCAACATTGTGGCAACAGTTTGGAGATGGCCCTTTCCTGTTTCAGAATGACAATGCCCCCATGCAAAAAGCGAGGTACATACAGAAATGTTTGTCGAGATCGGTGTGGAAGAACTTGACTGTCCTGCACAGAGCCCTGACCTCAACACCCATCGAACATCTTTGTCATGAATTGGAATGCCGACTGCGAGCCAGCCCTAATCGCCCAACATCAGTGCCCGACCTCACTAATGCTCTTGTGGTGGAGGCTGTTATAGCGGCAAAGGGGGGACCAACTCCATATTAATGCCCATGATTTTGGAATGAGATGTTCGACGAGCAAGTGTCCACATACTTTTGTTCATGTAGTGTATTTTGGGGCACTGTGATCCTCTCGCCTTCAGCAGGGCATGGCCTGTAGATGTCCCCACTTTGTACCTAAACCTGAGAGTATACCTGTGTATGTGATGGGCCCTGTCTAAAAACAAGTCATCACTGATCCGTTAAAGGGATATTTCCCCCAAATTACAAAATGACACAAGACACGTGACGTTAATAAACAAACAACATGTGTAGTCTGGTACTGTATTAGAACAAGGTAATAATAATAATGTCAATCTGTGTCAGCATCTAAACAGCGTCCTCTCCCTTTGTCATTGCACTGATGTAGATTGGCGCCTCATGGGCTGTCCTTCGTGACAAGAGGAAGGAAGGAATTCCAGCATCCAGCTAAGCAAAAGGCTTTGCTCGAGCCCCAATTAGATCAAGGGACTCAATGTTAAGAATGTGCTAGATGACATGTGGTAGAGTTTTACGCTTGTTAGCTTGTTTACTGTTTCACTCCATGTCCCAATGGGTCCTGTGTGTTTATGCACAACACTGTACACTCTGTGGTTTGCCACTGCCGCTTTTCTGTTTACTTTCCAAAGTGAAAACACAGTAAATAGGAACGAATGCAAATTTCAATATGCCTTTTTCAAACATTGCGCTCCCTTTCACAAGCATGCATTATATGAATAACCAACGACACCGAGTGAATTGGTTCTAGCACCCAAAGAAAGCCCTGGAGTATATGGCGTTCTGCTTGGGAGAAGTCTAATAGGAGTGTAATGAGGCCTATACTGTGGCCTGCCTCGGAGCACATTGAGACAACGAAGCAGCAGCAGTGTCTTGTGACAATGTTTAACGGTAGAGAGTCCTGCACACCCTGAGAGCTCTCTAACGGAACACTGCCCCCTCCAGATGTGCTCCCTGGCTCCTTGCCTTGCGTGACAGCCTGGGAGAAAACTGTCTGCCGCTGCAGTTTGTCGCTAATTGACCTCGACTTGCACCCCGCCCCCATTCCTATTAGCTCCCCTGAGACGCATCCCCATGCCCTCCCACACGACATCACCCACCACGACACACACACACCAAAGCATGAGCACACACACACACACACACGCACACACACACTACTCACCCCCCGCTCCGGGGCCAAGCTTGAATTAAATATGTGCACACTCACAGTGGTAAAACAGCCAAATCCATTCTGACTGTTCACAGTGGTAAAACAGCCAAATCCATACTGACTGTTCACAGTGATAAAACAGCCAAATCCATTCTGACTGTTCACAGTGATAAAACAGCCAAATCCATTCTGACTGTTCACAGTGTAAAAAAAAAAATCTGTACTGACTGTTCACAGTGGTAAAACAGCCAAATGAGAAGGCATTGATTCGTACCATTGAAGCTGATTATTACACTTGTTAAATTCCCCACTCCTTTTTTGTTACCCGCTACTAAAATCAGAACCTCTTTATGGCTGTCTGGGCTAGCCTGTGGTTTTATTGGGCCGGCGTTAAAAGAGATGACATTCCCACCGTGGGGATAATGGATACACACTGGCACCATAGCGCCTGAGTCAGGCCATTCTGCCCCGTAGTCTTCCTTTTCATTCTCTATTTATCACTTTCTGTTCATGTTGTTAGATTCCCTGTCAAACTCTGTCCACATCTCAAAAGTACAATATTTCCTTTTGCATTCCTCCACGCCAATCAGGCCAAGTCAACTACGTGTTTCAGCTTTTCGTACTTTCTTTGCATGATCAACAAAGCATGGGTCCACTCTATCTCCCAGCTAGCATGCAGGCTTGGCTTGTGCACCTGCCCGCCCCCCCTAGTGGATTTATGTACTGTACCATGTATGTAATCCATGATCATGATTGGGAGAGGAGGGAGCAGGGATGCAGAAAGAAGGAAGGGAACACAACGGCCCTGAGAGCAGGAAGCCAAGCCCAGCGGACCACCAAGAGTCCCCTGAGGCCCAGCCAGCCAGCATTTCAGCGGTTAATTCACCACCCAGTGTCCAGGCAACCGAATCCATTAAGGCTGTGCTCATCATGCACACACAGAGCGAGAGCGAGAGAGAGAGAGAGAGAGAGAGAGAGAGAGAGAGAGAGAGAGAGAGAGAGAGAGACAGAGAGACAGAGAGAGAAGAGAAGCGAGAGAGACGAGAAGAGACAGAGAGAGACAGAGAGAGAGAGAGAGAGAGAGAGAGAGAGAGAGAGAGAGAGACGAGAGAGAGAGAGAGAGAGAGAGAGAGAGAGAGAGAGAGAGAGAGAGAGAGAGAGAGAGAGACACAAATACACACACAACCTCATAGTCTCTACTAATTGTTACTAATTGTAATTATTTTGCATTATGGCCTATTTATTGCCTTACCTCCATAACTTGCTACATTTGCACACACTGTATATATATTTTCTGTTGTATTTTTGACTTTATGTTTTGTTTTACCCCATATGTAACTCTGTGTTGTTGTTTTTATCGCACTGCTTTGCTTTATCTTGGCCAGGTCGCAGTTGTAAATGAGAACTTGTTCTCAACTGGCTTACCTGGTTAAATAAAGGTTAAATAAAAAATAAAATAAAAAAGTCTCTGCAGCAACCTTTATTACGCTTATATTTTTCATCACTGGTGGCTGATGGTGGTTTTTCATCAGCACTTGAGGAGAATCACCTGACCTGAGGGCAGGACATTTCTGTTCTCTGGCTGTATGTCAGTAAAGGTCAGCAGCAGAGCTGTGTTTTGCCACTCTGCCAGACTTGTTCACATGCTGTACCTGATCAAATGCAGAGTGCAGAGATCATTCCCTGTGCCTGTTAGGTCTGCTGGGCGGTCAGTATGCCAGGAACTATAGGGTTCCACAGGTGAAAAGAAGCAAAGATAATGATGAGGTACAGGAACACCAAAAAGTTCAATCTTGGGAAAAGAAATCGATGCCTGTAGTGTATTTCGTATTTCCCAAATTACAAAGTTGATTTTTCCTTCCCATTTTCTGTCCTTATTGGATTCCCAAATATGTGTACTTGGTCATTTGAGCCCAGAGCAGGACGTGTTTGGTTAAACTCCTTTCCAATTGCCACATGCTCAGCCTCAGAAGACCCTGATTGGCTTTCGTGGAAATCCACAGGAGAACTTATGGGCAATAACACGGTAACAGACTGATGCTGAGACTTAAAATGTATGTTAAACAAAAACCAATGATTTCAAAGTTAAACAAATCATACAGCTCCATGCACAAGGACTACTTTTAACAATTCCACAGAACATTTTACAAAAACACATTTACTTGAAGAACAGCGTAGATGCAAAGTTCGGTAACAGAATGACGGTTTGTGCTGCTTGTGCCATCTGTTACCAAACTTTGCATCTGCACTGTTCTTCAAGTAAATGTGTTATTGTAAAATGTTCAGTTGACATTTTTAAAAGTTGTGCTTGTGCATATAGTTGTATGGTTTGTTTAACTTTGCAATCATTGGTTTTTGTTTGACATACATTTTAAAGTGAAATCGGAGTCTCAGCATCTCTCTGTTACCATGGAGGAATTGCCCTTATCAGCCGACCAACTGTTTCTGTCTTCTCTTCTCTCCACTTCTCTACACCCCTGGAGTCTCTCTATCATTAAAGCCTTGTGGGTCCACCAGTCGACAAATGCCATCAAGAACATACCGAATTGGACTGAGTGAAACAAACATTTTCACTGTTGACCCGTGGCAGAGGGCCACCTTTCAGATGTGATGTTCTCTAAATGAGAACAGACCATTACTGCTCGGCTCACTCCTGTGGTTTCTGACTCCCTGT